>NW_026947547.1:1032500-1085000 GCF_034190915.1 Cavia porcellus
AGGTTAGGTTTAGAGTTGGGATTAGGCTTTGGGTGGGGTAAGGGTTAGTTTTAGGGTTCGGGCTAGGGTTAGGGTTAGGCTTAGGGTTTGAGGGTTAGGGTTAGTGTTGGAGGTTTAGGGTAAAATTTAGCGTTAGGGCTGAGGTTAGGTGTAGCGTTCGGTTTAGGATTAGGTTTAGGTTAGGTTTAGGTTAAGGGTTAGGGCTAGGGTTAGGATTAGTGTTGGGTTAGAGTTAGGGTTAAGGTTAGCCTTGGGGTTAGTGTTAGGGTGAGGGTGAAGGTTAGGTTAGGGTTAGGATTGGGTTAGCGTTAGGGTGAGAATTAGGATTAGGGTGAGAATCAGGGTCAGGTTCAGGGTTGGGGCTAGCGTTAGAGTTAGGGTTAGGTTTAGGTTTAGGGTTAGGGTTGTGTTAGGGTTAGGTTTAGAGTTAGTGTTAGGGTTAGGGTTCGGACTAGGATTAATATTATTTGGTTATGGTTATGGTTAGGGTTAGTTTTACGTTTGGCTTAGGGTTAGGTTTGTGTTAGTGTTAGGGATAGGTTTAGTGTTGGTGTGGGTTAGGGTTAGGTTTATGGTTAGGCTTAGCGTAAGTGTTAGGGTTAGGGTTAGTTTGAGGGTTTAGGGTTAGGGTTAGGGTTAGGGTTAGAGTTAATGTTATTTGGTTATATTTAGGTTTATGGTTAGGTTTTTGGTTGGGTTTGGGTTATGGTTGGGGTTAAGGTTAGGGTTATGTTTTGGGTTAGGGTTAGGGTTTGGGTTAGGGTTAGGGTCAGTGTTAGGGTTAGGGTTGGGTTAGGGTTAGGGGTTAGGTTTATGGTTAGGGTTAGCTTTGGGTTAGGTTTAGCCTTAGCGTTAGAGTTAAGTTTCATGATGGTTCGTGTTGGTTAGGTGTAGGGTTAAGGTTAGGGTTACGGTTACATTTAGGTTTAGGTTAGGGTTAGGGTTAGGTTCAGGGTTAGGGTTAGGTTTAGGTTTAGGGTTAGGGTTTGGGTTAGGATAGGTTTAGAGTTAAGGTTCGTATGGGTTAAGGTTAAGGTTATGTTTATGGTTAGCATTAGGTTTAGGTGTTAGGGTTTGGGTTAGGATTCGGTATAGGGTTGGGCTAGGTTTAGGGTTAGTGTTAGGCTTAGCATAAGAGTTAGGGTTAGGTTTATGGTTAGAGTTAGGGTGAAGGTTTAGACTGGGGGTTAGGGTTAGGTGTTAGGTTTAGAGTTAGGGTTAGGGTTGAGTTAGTGTTAGGCTTAGGTTTAGGGTTAGGTTTAGTGTTGGTTAGGGTTCGTTAGGGATAGGGTTAGGGTTAGGGTTACAGTTAGGTTTACATTAGGGTTCAGGTTAGGCTTAGGGTTAGGGTTATATTTGGGATTAGAGTTAAGGTTATTTTGGGTTAGGGTTAGGGTTAGGTTCATTGTCATCATTAGGTTTAGCTGTTAGGGTTAGAGTTATTGTTTGGGTTAGGGTTAGTTATAGGGTTTTGTTCGGTTTTGGGTTAGGGTTAGGTTTAGGGTTGGGTTAGGTTTAGAATTAAGGTTGGGTTAGGGTTAGGGTTAGGGTTAGCGTTAAGGTTAGGGTTAACGTTTGGGTTAGGCTTAGATTAGGGTTAGGCTTAGAGTTAGGGTTAGGGTTACGTTTAGTGTTGGATTAGGTGTAAGTTTAGAGTTAGTGTTACGGTTATGGTTAGGGTTAGTTTAAGGTTAGGGCTAGAGTTGGGGTTAGGCTTTGGTTGGGCTAAGCATTAGGGTTAGGGTTAGGGCTAGGGTTAGGGTTAGGCTTAGGGTTTGAGGGTTAGGGTTAGATTTGGAGGTTTTGGGTAAAATTTAGGGTTAGGGCTCAGGTTCGGTTTAGCGTTCGGTTTAAGGTTAGGGTTAGGTTAGGTTTAGGTTTAGGGCTAGGGCTAGGATTAGCATTAGTGTTGGGTTAGAGTTAGGGATAGGGTTAGCCTTGGGGTTAGTGTTAGGGTGAGGGTGAAGGTTAGGTTAGGGTTACAATTGGGTTAGAGTTAGGGTGAGAATTAGGGTTAGGGTTAGGGTGAGAATCAGGGTCAGATTCAGGGTTAGGGTTACCGTTAGAGTTAGGGTTAGGTTTAGGTTTAGGGTTAGGGTTGGTTAGGGTTAGGTTTAGAGTTAGGGTTAGGGTTAGGGTTAGGGTTCGGGCTAGGATTAATATTATTGGGTTATGGTTATGGTTAGTGTTAGGGTTACGTTTGGCTTAGGGTTTGGTTTAGGGTTAGGGTTGTGTTAGTGTTAGGGATAGGGTTAGTGTTAGGGTTGGGTTAGGGTTAGGGTTAGGGTTAGTGTTATTGGGTTATGGTTAGCGTTATAGTTAGGTTTATGGTTGGGTTTCGGTTAGGGTTAGGGTTGTTTTCGGTTAGGGTTGGGTTAGGGTTAATATTAGGGTTCGGGTTGGGTTGTGTTAGGGTTAGGGCTAGGGTTAGCTTTATGTTTGGGTTAGGTTTTGGGTTAGGTTATGTTTCGGGTTAGGGTTAAGGTTAGGGGTAGGGTTAGAGTTAGTGTTATGGTTAGGTTTTCATTAGTCTTAGTGTTATGGTTCGGGTTATGGTTAGGGTTGCGGTTGGGGTTAGGGTTGTGGTTGTGGTTGGCGATAGGTTTACAGCAAGGTTTAGGGATAGGGTTAGGGTTAGGGTTTGGTTTAGATTCAGTTTGAGTTGGTTAGGGTAAGTGTTATTCTTTGGTTTATGGGTAGGTTAGGGTTAGTGTTACGGTTAGGGTTAGGATTGGGTTAGGGTTAGTGTTAGGGTGAGGTTAGGGTTAGGTTTAGGCCTATGGTAGGGTAAGGGTAGCGTTAGGGTTAGAGTACTCTTATCGTTAGTGTTATGGTTATGGTTAGGGTTAGGGTTCGTGTTGTGTTAGGTTTAGGGTTAGGGTTAGGGTTGGGTTAGGGTTGCTCTTGGGTTGTGGTTCAGGTTGGTGTTGGGGTTGGGTTTGGGTTTAAGGTTAGGGTTATGTTAAGGGTTAGGTTTAGGGTTAGGGTTAGGGTTAGTGTTTGGGTTAGGGTTAGCTTTAGGATTAGGGTTAGGTTTAGTTTTGGCTTAAGGTTGTGTTAGTATTAGGGTTAGGTTTAAGTTTAGTTTTAGGGTTAGGGTTAGGGTTAGGTTAATGTTATGGTTTGGGTTATAGTTAGGGTTAGGTTTAGGTTTGGTTTAGGGTTGTTTAGGGTTAGGGTTAGGATTAATCTTAGGGTTATTGTTAAGGTTAGGGTTGTTTTAGGTTGGTTTCGGTTAGGGTTAGGTTTAGGGTTCGTGTTGGGGTGGGTTTAGGGTTAGTGTTAGGGTTACGCTTAGCGTTAGGGTAAGGGATAGTGTTAGGGCTATGGTTGTGTTAGGGTTAGGGTTATGGTTAGGGTTAGGGTTAGGTTTAGTGTTGGGTTAGGTTTAGGGTTAGGGTCAGGTTTAGGTTTCGGGTTAGGGTTTAGGGCTAGAATTAGGGTTAATTTTAAGTTTAGGGTATATGTTGTTTTTACGTTAGGGTTAGGGTTAGGTTTAGGTTTAGGTTTGGGTTGGTTTAGGTTTACGGTTAGGGTTAGGGTTATAGTGTTAGGGTCAGCGTTAGGGTTAGGGTTAGTGTTAGGTTGAGGGTTAGGGTTAGGATTAGGCTTATGGTTAGGGTTAGGGTTACGTTTAGTGTTGTGTTAGGTGTACGGTTAGGCTTAGGGTAATGTTTAGGGTAAATGTTTGGTTAAGGTTAGAGTTAGGGTTATGGTTAATTTTAGGGTTGAGTTGGGTAAGGTTTACAGTTAGAGTTAGTGTTATTGTTTGTGTTAGAGTCAGGGTTAGGGTTAGCGTTAGGGTTAGTGTTAGGTTTAGGGTTAGGTTTAGGGTTAGGGTTAGTGTTAAGGTTAGGGTTAGGGTTACGTTTAGTGTTGGGTTAGGTTTAGTGTTAGGTTTAGAGTTAGGGTTACCGTTAAGGTTAGGGTTAGGGTTACGTTTAGTGTTGGGTTAGGTGTAGGTTTAGGGATAGTGTTACGTGTAGGGTTAGGGTTACTTTTGGTTAGGGGTTAGAGTTGGCAATGGGGTTAGGGTGTGGGCAAGGGTTATGGTTAGGGTTAGGGTTAGGGTGAGGGTTAGGGTAAATGTTGGGTTAGGGTTAGGGTTAGGTTTAGGGTTAGGTTTAGGGTTAGGTTTTGGGGTAGGTTTAGACTTGGGTTAGGGTTAGGGTTAGGGTTGGGTTAGGTTTAGGGTTAGGGTTATGGTTGGGTTAGGGTTGGTGTTGGGTTTGCGGTTCGGGTTGGTGTTGGTTTCGGTTTGGATTTGAGGTTAGGGCTAGGTTAAGTGTTGGTTTTAGGTTTAGGTTTACAGTTAGGTTTAGAGTTAGGTTTAGGGTTAGGTTTAGGTTTAGTGTTAGGTTTAGGGTTACGATTAGTGTTTGTGTTAGGGTTAGCTTATGGTTAGGGTTAGGTTTAGTTTTTGGTTACGTTTAGTTTTAGGGTTAATGTTGGGTTAGGATTAGTTTTAGGGTTAGGTTTAAGGTTTGGGTTAGAGTTAGGGTTTGGGTTACGTTGGGGTTATGGTTTGGGTTAGAATTAGGATTAGGTTTAGCGTTGGGTTAGGGTTAGCTTAGGGATAGGGTTAGGGTTAGCGTTGGTTTGCGTTAGTCTTAGGGTTTGGGTTAGTGTTGGGTAGGTTTAGGGTTAGTGTTAGGGTTATGCTAAACGTTAGGTTTAGGGATAGTGTTAGGGCTAGAGTTCTGTTAGGGTTAGTATTAGCTCAGGGTTAGGTTTAGGTTTAGGGTTGGGTTGGGTTAGGTATACGGTTAGGGTTAGTGTTATGGTGAGTGTTAAGGTCAGGGTTAGGGTTAGGGTTAGGGTTATTGTTAGGTTAGGGTCAGGGTTAGGTTTAGGGTCAGGGTTTAGATCTTGAGTTAGGGTTAGGGTTAAATTTAGGGTAAATGTTGGGTTAAGGTTATGGTTTGGGTTAGGGTTATGGTTGGCTTAGGGTTGTGTTGTGTTAGGTATATGGTTAGGGTTAGTGTTATTGTGAGTGTTAGGGTCAGGGTTATGGTTAGGGTTAGGGTTATTGTTAGGTTTAGGTTTAGAGTTAGGGTTAGGTTTAGGATTAGGGTTAAGGTTGCTTCAGGTTTGGGAATGGGGTTAAGGTTGTGGTTGTGGTTGGGGTTGGCGTTAGGTGTAGAACAAGGGTTAAGGATAGGGTTAGGGTTAGGGTTTGGTTTAGATTTGGTTAGGGCTGTTTAGGGTAAGTATTAGGGTTAGGTTTACGGGTCGGCTTAGGGTTGGTGTTAGGTTTAGGGTTACGGTTGGGTTAGAGTTAGTGTTAGGGTTACAGTTAGGGTTAGGTTTAGGGTTAGCGTTGGGTTTGGTTTAGGGTTTGGGTTAAGGATGTTTTAGGGTTAGGATTTGGTTTCAAGTTAGTGTTAGGGATAGGCTTTTGGTTAGGTTTAGGGTTAGGGTTAATTTAGGGTTGGTTTGGGTTGGTCACGGTTAGGGTTAGGGTTAGGCTTAGGCTTAGGTTTAGGCTTAGCGTTAGGTTTAGGGTTCGGTTTACTGTTAGGGTTGTGTTACGTTTAGGGTTAGGGTTAGGGTTAGGGTTAGTTTTAGGGCTATGGAAGGGTTAGGGTAGCGTTAGAGTTAGGCTACGGTTATCGTTAGGGTTATGGTTAGGGTTCGTGTTGTGTTAGGTATAGGGTTAGTGTTAGGGTTAGGTTAGGGTTGTTGCTGGGGTTGAGTTTCGGGTTGGGGTTGGGATTGGATTTGGGTTTGAGGTTAGGGATAGGTTAAGGGTTAGAGTTAGGTTTAGGGTTATGGTTAGGGTTAGGTTTAGGGTAAGGGTTAGGGTTAGGGTTGTGTTAGTGTTAGGTTTAGGGTTAGGGTTATGGTTAGGTTTAGGTTTAGGTTTATGGTTAGGGTTGCATTAGGAATGGGGTTGGGGTTAGGGATGTGGTTTTGGTAGGGGTTGGAGTTAGGGATAGGGCAAGGGTTAGCGATAGGGTTAGCGTTAGGGTTAGATTTGGTTAGTGTTTGTTAGGTTAGGGTTACCGGTAGGCTGATGTTTAGGTTTAGTGTTGGTTTGGGCTAGTGTTCGGGTTATGGTTAGCATTATTTTATAGTTAGGTTTAGGGTTAGGGGTTAGGGTTAGGGATAGGAATAGGGTTAGGGTTAGGGTTAGGGTTCGATTAGTGTCAGGGTTAGGATCAGGGTTAGCGTTAGGGTTAGGGTTAGGGTTAGGGATACTATTAGGGGTAGGGTAACGTTAAGTGTTAGAGGTACTGTTAGGGTTGGGTTTGGGTTATGGTTATGGTTAGGGTTAGGGTTAGGCTTTGGGTTAGGTTATGGGTCAGGGTTAGGTTAGTGCTAATGTTGGGTTATAGTTAGAGTTTAGGTTTAGGTTTAGGGTTTAGGGTTGGGTTAGGGTTAGGCTTAGGGGTAGGGTTAGTTTTAGTTTTGGTTAGGGTTCGTTAGGGATAGGGTCAGGGTTTGGGTTACGGTTAGGTTTAGATTAGGGTTCGGGTTAGGCTTAGGGTTAGGGTTAGGGTTGGGATTAGAGTTAAGGTTGGTTTGGGTTAGGGTTAGGGTTAGGTTAATGGTCATCATTAGGTTTAGGTGTTAGGGTTAGGGTTAGTGTTTGGGTTAGGGTTAGGTATAGGGTTGGGTTCGGTTTCGGGTTAGTGTTAAGTTTAGGGTTGGGTTAGGTTTAGAATTAGTGTTGGGTTAGCGTTAGGGTTAGGGTTAGGGTTAGCGTTAAGGTTAAGTTTAGCGTTTTTGTTAGGGTTAGATTAGAGTTAGGCTTAGAGTTAGGGTTAGGGTTACGTTTAGTGTTTAGTTAGGTGTAGGCTTAGAGTTAGTGTAAGGGTTAGGGTTAGTTTAAGGTTAGGGTTAGAGTTGGGGTTAGTCTTGAGTCGGTGTAAGGGTTAGGGTTAGGGTTAGGGCTAGGGTTAGGGTTTGAGGGTTAGGGTTATTGTTGGAGGGTTGGGGTAAAATTTAGGCTTAGCGCTTGGGTTCGGTGTAGCGTTGGTTTAGGGTTACAGTTAGGTTAGCTTTAGGTTTAGGGTTAGGGCTAGGGTTAGGATTAGTGTTGGGTTAGAGATAGGGTTAGGGTTAGGTTTACGGGTAGGATTAGGGCTAGGGGTTATGCTTATGGATAGGGTTAGGGTTAGTTTTGGTTTAGGATTAGGGTTAGCCTTGGGGTTAGTGTTAGGGTGAGGGTGAGGGTTAGGTTAGGGTTAGGATTGGTTTAGAGTTAGGGTGAGGATTATGGTTAGGGTTAGGGTGAGGATCAGGGTCAGAATCAGGGTTAGGGCTAGTGTTAGAGTTAGGAGTAGGTTTAGGGTTAAGGTTGTGTTAGTGTTAGGGATAGGGTTAGTGTTAGGGTTGGGTTAGGGTCAGGGTTAGTGTTAGGGTTAGGCTTAGGGTTCGTGTTATTGGGTTATGGTTATGGTTATGGTTAGGTTTATGTTTGGGTTTGGGTTAGGTTTAGGTTTAGGTTTAGTGTTGTGTTTTGTGTTAGGTTTGGGTTAGGGTAGTATTAGGGTTCGGGTTGGGTTAGTGTTAGCTTTAGGGCTAGGGTTAGTGTTACGTTTGGGTTAGGTTTAGGTTAGGTTAGGGTTAGGGTTAAGGTTAGGGGTAGGGTTAGAGTTAGTGTGAGGGTTAGGGTTTCATTAGTGTTAATGTTATGGTTCGGGTTATGGTTAAGGTTGGGTTTGGGGTTAGGGTTGTGGTTGTGGTTGGCGATAAGTTTAGGGCAAGGTTTAGGGATAGGGTTAGGGTTAGGGTTCGGTTTATATTTGGTTAAGGTTGGTTAGGGTAAGTGTTAGACTTAGGTTTATGGGTAGGGTAGGGTTAGTGTTAGGCTTAGGTTTAGGTTTGGGTTAGGGTTAGTGTTAGGGTTACAGTTAGGGTTAGTGTTAGGTTTAGATTTACGTGTAGGGTTAGGGTTGGGTTTCAGGTTAGGGTTAGGGTTAGGCTTTTGGTTAGGTTTAAGTTTAGGGTTAATTTAGGGTTGGTTTCGGTTGGTTAGGGTTAGGGTTAGGGTTAGGCTTAGGCTTAGGCTTAGGTTTAGGGTTAGGGTTAGATTTAGGGTTAGGTTTAGTGTCAGGGTTGTGTTACGGTTAGGGTTAGGGTTAGAGTTAGGATTAGGCCTATGGTAGTGTATGGGTAGCGTTAGGGTTAGAGTACTCTTATCGTTAGGGTTATGGTTATGGTTAGGGTTAGGGTTCATGTTGTGTTAGGTTTAGGTTTAGGATTAGGGTTGGGTTAGGGTTGCTGTTGGGGTTGTGGTTCAGGTTGGGGTTGGGGTTGGGTTTGGTTTTAAGCTTAGGGCTAGGTTAAGGGTTAGGTTTAGGGTTAGGGTTAGGTTTAGGGTTAGGGTTAGTGTTTGGGTTAGGATTAGCTTTAGGGCTAGGGTTAGGTTTAGTTTTGGGTTAAGGTTGGTTTAGCATTAGGGTTAGGGTTAGGGTTAGGGTTAGGTTAAGGTTATGGTATGGGTTAGAATTAGGGTTAGGTTTAGGGTTGGGTTAGGGTTGTTTAGGGTTAGGGTTAGGATTAATCTTAGGGTTATTGTTAAGGTTATGGTTGTTTTAGTTTGGTTTCGGTTAGGCTTAGGGTTAGGGTTTGTGTTGGGGGAGGTTTAGGGTTAGTGTTAGGGTTACGCTTAGCGTTAGTGTAAGGGATAGTTTTAGGGGTATGATTGTGTTAGTCTTAGGGTTATGGTTAGGGTTAGGGTTAGGTTTAGTTTTGGGTTAGTTTTAGGGTTAGGGTTAGGCTTAGGTTTCGGGTTAGGGTTTAGGGCTAGAATTAGGGTTAAGTTTAAGTTTAGGGTAAATGTTGTTTTAACGTTAGGGTTAGGGTTAGGTTTAGATTTAGTTTTGGGTTGGTTTAGGTTTACGGTTAGGGTTAGTGTTACAATTTTATGTTCAGGGTTAGGGTTAGGGTTAGTGTTAGCTTGAGGGTTAGGTTTAGGATTAGGGTTACGGTTAGGGTTAGGGTTACGTTTAGTGTTGCGTTAGGTGTACGGTTAGGCTTAGGGTTATGTTTAGGGTAAAGGTTTAGTCAAGATTAGAGTTAGGGTTAGGGTTAATTTTAGGTTTGGGTTGGGTAAGGTTTACGGTTAGAGTTAGTGTTATGGTTTCTGTTAGCATCAGGTTTAGGGTTAGCGTTAGGGTTACTTTTAGGTTTAGGGTTAGGTTTAGAGTTAGGGTTACCATTAAGGTTAGGGTTAGGGTTACGTTTAGTGTTGGGTTAAGTGTAGGTTTAGGGTTAGTGTTATGTTTAGGGTTAGGGTTAGTTTAGGGTATGGGTTAGAGTTGGAATTGGGGTTAGCGTGTGGGTAAGGGTTACGGTTAGGGTTAGGGTTAGGGTGAGGTTTAGGGTAAATGTTGGGTTAAGGTTAGGGTTAGGGTTAGGGTTAGGTTTAGGGTTAGGTTTTGGGGTAGGTTTAGAGTTGGGTTATGGTTATGGTTAGGGTTGGGTTAGGTTTAGGGTTAGGGTTATGGTTGGGTTAGGGTTGGTGTTGGGGTTGCGGTTCGGGTTGGTGTTGGTTTCGGTTTGGATTTGAGGTTAGGGCTAGGTTAAGGGTTAGGGTTAGGTTTAGGTTTACAGTTACTTTTAGAGTTAGGTTTAGGGCTAGGTTTAGGTTTAGTGTTAGGGTTAGGGTTAGGATTAGGGGTAGTGTTTGGGTTAGGCTTAGCTTAGGGTTAGGGTTAGGTTTAGTTTTCGGTTACGTTTGGGTTTAGGGTTAAGGTTGGGTTAGGATTAGGTTCAGGGTTAGGTTTAAGGTTAGGGTTAGAGTTAGGGTTTGGGTTACGTTCTGGTTATGGTTTGGGTTAGAATTAGGGTTAGTTTTAGGGTTGGGTTAGGGTTAAGCTTAGAGTTAGGGTTAGGGTTAGCGTTGGTTTGCGTTAGGTTTAAGTTTAGGGTTAGTGTTGGGTAGGTTTAGGGTTAGTGTTAGGGTTATGCTAAACATTAGGTTTAGGGATAGTGTGAGGGCTAGAGTTGTGTTAGGGTTAGGATTAGCTTAGGGTTAGGTTTAGGTTTAGGGTTGGGTTGGGTTTGCTATACGGTTAGGGTTAGTGTTATGGTGAGTGTTAGGGTCAGGGTTAGGGTTAGGGTTAGGGTTATTGTTAGGTTTAGGGTCAGGGTTAGGTTTAGGGTCAGGGTTTAGATCTTGAGTTAGGGTTAGGGTTATATTTAGGGTAAATGTTGGGTTAAGGTTATGGTTTGGGTTAGGGTTATGGTTGGGTTAGGGTTGTGTTGTGTTAGGTATATGATTAGGGTTAGTGTTATGGTGAGTGTTAGGGTCAGGGTTATGGTTAGTGTTAGGGTTATTGTTAGGTTTAGGTTTTGGGTTAGGGTTAGGTTTAGGATTAGGGTTAAGGTTGCTTCAGGTTTGGGGATGGGGTTAAGGTTGTGGTTGTGGTTGGGGTTGGCGTTAGGTTTAGAACAAGGGTTAGGGATAGGGTTAGGGTTAGGGTTTGGTTTAGATTTGGTTAGGGTTGTTTAGGGTAAGTGTTAGGGTGAGGTTTATGGGTCGGCTTAGGGTTAGTGTTAGGGTTAGGGTTACGGTTGGGTTAGAGTTAGTGTTAGGGTTACAGTTAGGGTTAGGTTTAGGGTTAGGTTTATTTTTTGGTTTAGGTTTGGGTTAGGGTTAGTATTAGCGTTCGGGTTGGGTTAGTTTTAGGGTTAAGGCTAGGGTTAGGGTTATGTTTGTGTTAAATTTTGGGTTAGGTTAGTGTTAGGGTTAGGGTTAAGGTTAGGGGTAGGGTTAGAGTTAGTGTTAGGGTTAGGGTTTCATTAGTGTTAGTGTTATGGTTCGGGTTATGGTTAAGGTTGGGTTTGGGGTTAGGGTTGTGGTTGTGGTTGGCGATAAGTTTAGGGCAAGGTTTAGGGATAGGGTTAGGGTTAGGGTTCGGTTTATATTTGGTTAGGGTTGGTTAGGGTAAGTGTTAGACTTAGGTTTATGGGTAGGGTAGGGTTAGTGTTAGGCTTAGGTTTAGGTTTGGGTTAGGGTTAGTGTTAGGGTTACAGTTAGGGTTAGTGTTAGGTTTAGATTTACGTGTAGGGTTAGGGTTGGGTTTCAGGTTAGGGTTAGGGTTAGGCTTTTGGTTAGGTTTAAGTTTAGGGTTAATTTAGGGTTGGTTTCGGTTGGTTAGGGTTAGGGTTAGGGTTAGGCTTAGGCTTAGGCTTAGGTTTAGGGTTAGGGTTAGATTTAGGGTTAGGTTTAGTGTCAGGGTTGTGTTACGGTTAGGGTTAGGGTTAGAGTTAGGATTAGGCCTATGGTAGTGTATGGGTAGCGTTAGTGTTAGAGTACTCTTATCGTTAGGGTTATGGTTATGGTTAGGGTTAGGGTTCATGTTGTGTTAGGTTTAGGTTTAGGATTAGGGTTGGGTTAGGGTTGCTGTTGGGGTTGTGGTTCAGGTTGGGGTTGGGGTTGGGTTTGGTTTTAAGGTTAGGGCTAGGTTAAGGGTTAGGTTTAGGGTTAGGGTTAGGTTTAGGGTTAGGGTTAGTGTTTGGGTTAGGATTAGCTTTAGGGTTAGGGTTAGGTTTAGTTTTGGGTTAAGGTTGGTTTAGCATTAGGGTTAGGGTTAGGGTTAGGGTTAGGTTAAGGTTATGGTATGGGTTAGAATTAGGGTTAGGTTTAGGGTTGGGTTAGGGTTGTTTAGGGTTAGGGTTAGGATTAATCTTAGGGTTATTGTTAAGGTTATGGTTGTTTTAGTTTGGTTTCGGTTAGGCTTAGGGTTAGGGTTTGTGTTGGGGGAGGTTTAGGGTTAGTGTTAGGGTTACGCTTAGCGTTAGTGTAAGGGATAGTTTTAGGGGTATGATTGTGTTAGTCTTAGGGTTATGGTTAGGGTTAGGGTTAGGTTTAGTTTTGGGTTAGTTTTAGGGTTAGGGTTAGGCTTAGGTTTCGGGTTAGGGTTTAGGGCTAGAATTAGGGTTAAGTTTAAGTTTAGGGTAAATGTTGTTTTAACGTTAGGGTTAGGGTTAGGTTTAGATTTAGTTTTGGGTTGGTTTAGGTTTACGGTTAGGGTTAGTGTTACAGTTTTATGTTCAGGGTTAGGGTTAGGGTTAGTGTTAGCTTGAGGGTTAGGTTTAGGATTAGGGTTACGGTTAGGGTTAGGGTTACGTTTAGTGTTGCGTTAGGTGTACGGTTAGGCTTAGGGTTATGTTTAGGGTAAAGGTTTAGTCAAGATTAGAGTTAGGGTTAGGGTTAATTTTAGGTTTGGGTTGGGTAAGGTTTACGGTTAGAGTTAGTGTTATGGTTTCTGTTAGCATCAGGTTTAGGGTTAGCATTAGGGTTACTTTTAGGTTTAGGGTTAGGTTTAGAGTTAGGGTTACCATTAAGGTTAGGGTTAGGGTTACGTTTAGTGTTGGGTTAAGTGTAGGTTTAGGGTTAGTGTTATGTTTAGGGTTAGGGTTAGTTTAGGGTATGGGTTAGAGTTGGAATTGGGGTTAGCGTGTGGGTAAGGGTTACGGTTAGGGTTAGGGTTAGGGTGAGGTTTAGGGTAAATGTTGGGTTAAGGTAAGGGTTAGGGTTAGGGTTAGGTTTAGGGTTAGGTTTTGGGGTAGGTTTAGAGTTGGGTTATGGTTATGGTTAGGGTTGGGTTAGGTTTAGGGTTAGGGTTATGGTTGGGTTAGGGTTGGTGTTGGGGTTGCGGTTCGGGTTGGTGTTGGTTTCGGTTTGGATTTGAGGTTAGGGCTAGGTTAAGGGTTAGGGTTAGGTTTAGGTTTACAGTTACTTTTAGAGTTAGGTTTAGGGCTAGGTTTAGGTTTAGTGTTAGGGTTAGGGTTAGGATTAGGGGTAGTGTTTGGGTTAGGCTTAGCTTAGGGTTAGGGTTAGGTTTAGTTTTCGGTTACGTTTGGGTTTAGGGTTAAGGTTGGGTTAGGATTAGGTTCAGGGTTAGGTTTAAGGTTAGGGTTAGAGTTAGGGTTTGGGTTACGTTCTGGTTATGGTTTGGGTTAGAATTAGGGTTAGTTTTAGGGTTGGGTTAGGGTTAAGCTTAGAGTTAGGGTTAGGGTTAGCGTTGGTTTGCGTTAGGTTTAAGTTTAGGGTTAGTGTTGGGTAGGTTTAGGGTTAGTGTTAGGGTTATGCTAAACATTAGGTTTAGGGATATTGTGAGGGCTAGAGTTGTGTTAGGGTTAGGATTAGCTTAGGGTTAGGTTTAGGTTTAGGGTTGGGTTGGGTTTGCTATACGGTTAGGGTTAGTGTTATGGTGAGTGTTAGGGTCAGGGTTAGGGTTAGGGTTAGGGTTATTGTTAGGTTTAGGGTCAGGGTTTAGATCTTGAGTTAGGGTTAGGGTTATATTTAGGGTAAATGTTGGGTTAAGGTTATGGTTTGGGTTAGGGTTATGGTTGGGTTAGGGTTGTGTTGTGTTAGGTATATGATTAGGGTTAGTGTTATGGTGAGTGTTAGGGTCAGGGTTATGGTTAGTGTTAGGGTTATTGTTAGGTTTAGGTTTTGGGTTAGGGTTAGGTTTAGGATTAGGGTTAAGGTTGCTTCAGGTTTGGGGATGGGGTTAAGGTTGTGGTTGTGGTTGGGGTTGGCGTTAGGTTTAGAACAAGGGTTAGGGATAGGGTTAGGGTTAGGGTTTGGTTTAGATTTGGATAGGGTTGTTTAGGGTAAGTGTTAGGGTAAGGTTTATGGGTCGGCTTAGGGTTAGTGTTAGGGTTAGGGTTACGGTTGGGTTAGAGTTAGTGTTAGGGTTACAGTTAGGGTTAGGTTTAGGGTTAGGGTTATTTTTTGGTTTAGGTTTGGGTTAGGGTTAGTATTAGCGTTCGGGTTGGGTTAGTTTTAGGGTTAAGGCTAGGGTTAGGGTTATGTTTGTGTTAAATTTTGGGTTAGGTTAGTGTTAGGGTTAGGGTTAAGGTTAGGGGTAGGGTTAGAGTTAGTGTTAGGGTTAGGGTTTCATTAGTGTTAGTGTTATGGTTCAGTTTATGGTTAGGGTTGGGTTTGGGGTTAGGGTTGTGGTTGTGGTTGGCGATAGGTTTAGGGCAATGTTTAGGGATAGGGTTAGGGTTAGGGTTTGGTTTATATTTGGTTAGGGTTGGTTAGGGTAAGTGTTAGGCTTAGGTTTATGAGTAGGGTAAGGTTAGTGTTGGGGTTAGGGTTAGGGTTGTGTTAGGGTTAGTGTTAGGATTACAGTTAGGGTTAGGGTTAGGTTTAGGCTTAGGCTTAGGTTTAGGGTTAGGGTTAGATTTAGGGTTAGTTTTAGTGTCAGGGTTGTGTTACAGTTAGGGTTAGGGTTAGGGTTAGGATTAGGCCTATGGTAGGGTCAGGGTAGTGTTAGGGTTAGAGTACTCTTATCGTTAGTGTTATGGTTATGGTTAGGGTTAGGGTTCGTGTTGTGTTAGGTTTAGGGTTAGGGTTAGGGTTGGGTTAGGGTTGCTGTTGGGGTTGTGGTTCAGGTTGGTGTTGGGGTTGGGTTTGGGTTTAAGGTTAGGGCTATGTAAAGGGTTAGGTTTAGGGTTATGGTTAGGTTTAGGGTTAGGGTTAATGTTTGGGTTAGGGTTAGCTTTAGGGTTAGGGTTAGGTTTAGTTTTGGGTTAAGGTTGGGTTAGTATTAGGGTTAGGTTTAAGTTTAGGGTTAGGGTTACGGTTAGGTTAAGGTTATGGTTTGGGTTAGAATTGGGGTTAGGTTTAGGGTTGATTTAGGGTTGTTTAGGGTTAGGGTTAGGATTAATCTTAGGGTTAGGCTTAAGGTTTGAGTTGTTTTAGGTTGGTTTCGGTTAGCGTTAGGGTTCGTGTTGGGGTAGGTTTAGGGTTAGTGTTAGTGTTACGATTAGCGTTAGGGTAAGGGATAGTGTTAGGGATATGGTTGTGTTACGGTTAGGGTTATGGTTAGGGTTAGGGTTAGGTTTAGTGTTGGGTTAGGTTTCGGGTTAGGGTCAGGGTTAGGTTTCGGGTTAGGGTTTAGGGCTAGAATTAGGGTTAAGTTTAAATTTAGGGTATATGTTGTTTTAACGTTAGGGTTAGGGTTAGGTTTAGGTTTAGGTTTGGGTTGGTTTAGGTTTACGGTTAGGGTTAGTGTTATAGTGTTAGGTTCAGGGTTAGGGTTAGGGTGAGTGTTAGGTTGAGGGTTAGGGTTAGGATTAGGGTTATAGTTAGGGTTAGGGTTACGTTTAGTGTTGCGTTAGGTGTACGGTTAGTCTTAGGGTTATGTTTAGGGTAAATGTTTGGTTAAGGTTAGAGTTAGGGTTAGGGTTAATTTTACTGTTGGGTTGGTAAGGTTTACGGTTAGAGTTAGTGTTATGGTTTGTATTTGCGTCAGGGTTAGGGTTAGTGTTAGGGTTAGTGTTAGGTTTAGGGTTAGGTTTAGGGTTAGGGTTAGGTTAAGGTTAGGGTTACGGTTACGTTTAGTGTAGGGTTAGGTTTAGGGTTAGGTTTAGACTTAGGGTTACAGTTAAGGTTAGGGTTAGGGTTACTTTATTGTTGGGTAAGGTGTAGGTTTAGGGTTAGTTTTACGTTTACGGTTAGGGTTAGTTTAGGGTAGGGTTTAGAGATGGCATTGTGGTTAGGGTGTGGGTAAGGGTTACGGTTAGGGTTAGTGTTAGGGTGAGGGTTAGGGTAAATGTTGGGTTAAGGTTAGGGTTAGGGTTAGGGTTAGGTTTAGGGTTAGGTTTTGGGGTAGGTTTAGAGTTGGGTTAGGGTTAGGGTTAGGGTTGGGTTAGGTTTAGGGTTAGGGTTATGGTTGGGTTAGGGTTGGTTTTTTGGTTGGGTTCGGTTTGGATTTGAGATTAGGGCTAGGTTAAGGGTTAGGGTTAGGTTTAGGTTTACAGTTAGGTTTAGAGTTAGGTTTAGGGTTAGGTTTAGTTTTAGTGTTAGGGTTAGGGTTAGGATTATGGATAGTGTTTGTGTTAGGGTTAGATTATGGTTAGGGTTAGGTTTAGTTTTCGGTTACATTTAGGTTTAGGGTTAAGGTTGGGTTAGGATTAGGTTTAGGGCTAGTTTTAAGGTTAGGGTTAGAGTTAGGGTTTGGGTTACATTAGGGTTATGCTTTGGATTAGAATTAAGGGTTAGGTTTAGGGTTGGGTTAGGGTTAAGCTTAGGGTTAGGGTTAGGGTTAGCGTTGGTTTGCGTTAGGTTTAGGGTTGGGGTTAGTGTTAGGGTTATGCTAAACGTTAGGTTTAGGGATATTGTCAGGGCTAGAGTTGTGTTAGTGTTAGGATTAGCTTAGGGTTAGGTTTAGGTTTAGGGTTGGGTTGGGTTGGGTATGCGGTTAGGGTTAGTGTTATGTTGAGTGTTAGGGTCAGGTTTAGGGTTAGGGTTAGGGTTACGGTTTGGGTTAGTGTTAGGGTTAGGGTTAGTGTTCGAGTTAGGGTTAGGATTAGGGTTTTGTGTTAGGGTTAGGGTTAGGGTTAGGTTTAGGGTTAGGGTTAGGGTTGGATTAGGATTAGGGTTAGGGTCATGGTTAGCGTTAGGCTTAGAGCTAGGTTTAGGATTAGAGATAAGATTAGGTTTAGTGTTAGTGTTAGGGTTAGGGTTGGGTTAGGTTAGGGTTAGGTTTATGGTCATCATTAGGTTAGGGTTAGGGTTGGGTTTATGGTCATCATTAGGTTAGGGTTAGGGTTAGGGTTTTGGTTAGGCTTAGGGTTAGGGTGAGCTTTCGTGATGGCTAGGGTTGGTTAGGGGAAGGCTTAAGGTTAGGGTTACGGTTACTTTTAGGTTTAGGTTAGGGTTAGGGTTAGGGTTAGATTGAGGTTTAGGTTTCGGTTTAGGTTTAGGTTTAGGTTTAGTGTTAGAGTTTGGGTTAGGGCAGGAATAGAGTTAAGGTTTGTTTGGGTTAGGGATAGGTTTAACTTTGTGGTTAGCATTAGGTTTAGGTGTTAGGGTTGGTGTTAGGGTTTGGGTTAGGGTCAGTTATAGGGTTGGGTTAGGTTTAGGGTTAGGGTTAGGCTTAGCATAAGTGTTAGGTTTAGGTTTAGGGTTAGAGTTAGTGTGAGGGTTTAGGGTTTTGGTTAGGTTTAGGGTTAGTGTTTGGGTTAGGGTTAGGGTTAGGTGTTAGGTTTAGAGTTAGGGTTAGGTTTGGGTTAGGTTTAGGCTTAGGGTTAGGGTTAGGTTTTGTGTTAGTTAGGGTTCGTTAGGGATAGGGTTAAGGTTAGGGTTACAGTTAGGTTTAGATTAGGGTTCAGATTAGGCTTAGGGTTAGGGTTATGGTTGGGATTAGAGTTAAGTTTGGTTTTGATTAGGGTTAAGATTACGTTAGGTTTATAGTCATCATTAGTTTTAGGTGTTAGTGTTGGGTTAGTATTTGGTTTAGGGTTATGTATAGGGTTGGGTTCGGTTAGGGGTTAGGGTTAGGTTTAGGGTTGGTTTAGGTTTAGAATTAAGGTTGGGTTAGGGTTAGGGTTAGGGTTCGAGTGAGGGTTAGGATTAGGGGTTAGGGTTAGTGTTAGGGTTAGGGTTGGGTTAGTGTTAGGGTTAGGGTCAGGGTTAGGGTTCGGTTGAGGGTTAGGTTTAGGTTTAGTTTTAGGGTTAGAGTTTGTGTTAGGGTAGGAATTGAGTTAAGGTTCGGTTGGGTTAGGGATAGGGTTAAGTTTATGGTTAGAATTAGGTTTAGGTGTTAGGGTTAGTGTTAGGGTTTGGGTTAGTTTTAGGTATAGGGTTGGGTTAGATTTAGGGTTAGGGTTAGGCTTAGCATAAGGTTTAGGTTTAGGTTTAGGGATAGAGTTAGGGTGAGGGTTAGGGTTAGGGTTGGGTTAGTGTTATGGTTAGGGATAGGTTTAGGGTTGGGTTAGGGTAGGGTTTGCGGTTTTGTTTCTGTTTGGGGTTGGCGTTGGGGTTTGGGTTAGGGTAAGTGCTAGGGTTAGGGTTAGGGTTAAGTTTAGGTTTGGTTAGGGTTGGCTAGGCTTAGTGTTAGGGTTAGGGTTAGCATTAGGCTTAGGGTTAGGGTAAGGCTTAGGGTTAGGGTTATGGTTTGGGTTAGTGTTAGGGTTAGGGTTGGGTTAGGGTAAGTGTTAGGGTTAGTGTTAGGGTTCGAGTTAGGGTTAGGATTAGGGTTAGGGTTAGGGTTAGGGCTGGGGTCAGTGTTATTGGGTTATGGTTAGGGTTATGGTTAGGTTTATGGTTGGGTTTGTGTTAGGGTTAGGGTTAGGGTTAGTGTTTGGGTTAGGGTTAAGTATAGTGTTGGATTCGGTTTCGGGTTAGGGTTAGGTTTAGGGTTGGGTTAGGTTTAGAATTAAGGTTGTGTTAGGGTTAGTGTTAGCGTTAAGGTTAGGGTTAACGTTTGGGTTAGGGTTAGATTAGGGTTAGGCTTAGAGTTAGGGTTAGGGTTACGTTTAGTGTTGGATTAGGTGTAAGTTTAGAGTTAGTGTTACGGTTATGGTTTGGGTTAGTTTAAGGTTAGGGTTAGAGTTGGGGTTAGGCTTTGGGTGGAGGTAAGGGTTAGGGTTAGGGTTAGGGCTAGGGTTAGGATTAGGCTTAGGGTTTGAGGGTTAGGGTTAGTGTTGGAGGTTTAGGGTAAAATTTAGGGTTAGGGCTCAGGTTACATGTAGCGTTCGGTTTTGGGTTAGTGTTAGGTTAGGTTTAGGTATAGGGTTAGGGCTAGGATTACGATTAGTGTTGGGTTAGAGTTAGGGTTATGGTTAGCCTAGGGGTTAGTGTTAGGGTGAGAGTGAGGGTTAGGTTAGAGTTAGGATTGGGTTAGAGTTAGGGTGAGAATTAGGGTTAGGGTTAGGGTGAGAATCAGGGTTAGGTTCAGGGTTAGGGCTAGCGTTAGAGTTAGGGTTAGGTTTAGTTTTTGGGTTATGGTTGTGTTCGGGTTAGGTTTACAGTTAGGGTTAGGGTTAGGGTTTGGGCTAGGATTAATATTATTGGGTTATGGTTCAGGTTAGGGTTAGGGTTACGTTTTGCTTAGGGTTAGGTTTAGGGTTATGGTTGTGTTATTATTAGGGATAGGGTTAGTGTTAGGGTTTGGTTAGGGTTAGGGTTATGGTTAGGCTTAGCGTAAGGGATAGGGTTAGGGTTAGTGTTGGGTTATGGTTAGAGTTTAGGTTTAGGGTTAGGGTTTAGGCTTGGTTTAGAGTTAGGCTTAGGGTTAGGGTTAGGTTTAGTTTTGGTTATGGTTCGTTAGGGATAGGGTTAGGGTTAGGGTTAGGGTTACGGTTAGGTTTAGATTAGGGTTTGGGTTAGGCTTAGGGTTAGGGTTAGGGTCAGGTTCAGGGTCAGGGTCAGGGTCAGGGTCAGGGTTAGGGTTAGGGTTAGGGTTAGGTTTAGGGTTAGGGTTAGGGTTGGGATTAGAGTTAAGGTTGGTTTGGTTTCAGGTTAGAGTTAGGTTTATGGTCAGCATTAGGTTTTGTTGTTAGGGTTAGGTTTAGTGTTTGGGTTAGGGTTAGGTATAGGGTTGGGTTCGGTTTCGGTTTAGAGTTAGGTTTAGGGTTGATTTATATTTAGAATTAGGGTTGGTTTAGGGTTAGGGTTAAGGTTAGGGTTATCGTTAAGGTTAGGTTTAGCGTTTGGGTTAGGGTTAGATTAGGGTTAGGCTTAGAGTTAGGGTTAGGGTTACGTTTAGTGTTCCGTTAGGTGTTGGCTTAGAGTTAGTGTTAGGGTTAGGGTTAGTTTAAGGTTAGGGTTAGTGTTGGGGTTAGGCTTGAGTGGGTGTAAGGGTTAGGACTAGGGTTAGGGCTAGGGTTAGTGTTTGAGGGTTAGGGTTAGTGTTGGAGGGTTATGGTAAAATTTAGGGTTAGGGCTCAGGTTAGGTGTGGCGTTGTATTAGGGTTAGGGTTAGGTTAGGTTTAGGTTTAGGGTTAGGGCTAGGGTTAGGATTAGTGTTGGGTTAGAGTTAGGGTTAGGGTTAAGTTTACGGTTAGGATTAGGGTTAGGGGTTATGCTTATGGATAGGGTTAAGGTTAGTTTTGGATTAGGGTTAGGGTTAGCCTTGGGGTTAGCGTTAGCGTGAGGGTGAGGGTTAAGTTAGGGTTAGGATTGGTTTAGAGTTAGGGTGAGGATTAGGGTTAGGGTTAGGGTGAGGAACAGGGTCAGAGTCAGGGTTAGCGCTAGTGTTAGAGTTAGGGTAAGGGTTATGTTTAGGGTTAGTGCTAGGGTTGGGTTAGGGTTAGGGTTAGGGTTAGGGTTAGTGTTATTGTGTTATGCTTAGGGTTATGTTTAGGTTTATGGTTGGGTTTGGGTTAGGGTTAGGGTTAGGGTTAGGTTTAGTTGTGGTTAGGGTTCGTTAGGGATAGGGTTAGGGTTAGGGTTACAGTTAGGTTTAGATTAGGGTTTGCGTTAGGCTTAGGGTTAGTGTTAGGGTTGGGATTAGAGTTAAGGTTGGTTTGGGTTAAGGTTAGGGTTAGGTTTATGGTCAGCATTAGGTTTAGGTGTTAGGCTTAGGGTTAGTATTTAGGTTAGGGTTAGGTATAGTTTTGGGTTCGGTTTCGGGTTAGAGTTAGGTTTAGGGTTGGGTTACGTTTAGATTTAGGTTTGGGTTAGGGTTAGAGTTAGGGTTAGGGTTACGTTTAGTGTTCGGTTAGGTGTTGGCTTAGAGTTAGTGCTAGGGTTAGGGTTAGTTTAAGGTTAGGGTTAGTGTTTGAGTTAGGCTTGAGTGGGTGTAAGGGTTAGGGTTAGGGTTAGGGCTAGGGTTAGGGTTTGAGGGTTAGGGTTAGTGTTGGATGGTTAGGGTAAAATTTAGGGTTAGCGCTCGGGTTAGGTGTAGCGTTGGTTTAGGGTTAGGGTTAGATTAGGTTTAGGTTTATGGTTAGGGCTAGGGCTAGGATTAGTGTTGGGTTAGAGTTAGGGTTAGGGTTAGGTTTACGATTAGGATTAGTGTTAGGGGTTATGCTTATGAATATGGTTAAAGTTAGTTTTGATTAGGGTTAAGGTTAGCCTTGGGGTTAGCGTTCGGGTGAGGGTGAGGGTTAGGTTAGGGTTAGGATTGGTTTAGATTAGGTTGAGGATTAGGGTTAGGGTTAGGGTGAGGATCAGGGTCAGAGTCAGGGTTAGGGCTAGTGTTAGAGTTAGGGTTAGGGTTAGGGTTAGGGTTAGGGATGTGTTAGTGTTAGTGATAGGGTTAGTGTTAGGGTTGGGTTATGGTTAGGGTTAGGGTTACGGTTAGTGTTATTGGGTTATGGTTAGGGTTATGGTTAGGTTTATGGTTGGGTTTGGGTTAGGGTTAGGGTTAGGGTTATGTTTTGGGATAGGTTGGGTTAGGGTTAGTATTACGGTTGGGGTTGGGTTAGTGTTAGTGTTAGGGCTAGGGTTAGGGTTCCGTTTGGGTTTGGTTTTGTGTTACGTTATGGTTAGGGTTAGGGGTAGGATTAGAGTTAGTGTTAGGCTTAGGGTTTCATTAGTGTTAGTGTTATGGTTCGGGTTATGGTTAGGGTTGGGGTTGCGGTTAGGGTTGTGGTTCTGGTTGGCGATAGGTTTACGGCAAGGTTTAGGGATAGTGTTAGGGTTAGGGAACGGTTTAGATTTGGTTAGGGTTCGTTAGGGTAAGTGTTAGGCTTAGGTTTATGGGTAGGGTAGGGTTAGTGTTAGGGTTAGGGTTAGGGTTGGGTTAGGGTTAGTGTTAGGGTTACAGTTAGGGTTAGGGTTAGGGTAAGATTTATGTTTAGGGTTAGGGTTGGGTTTCAGGTTAGGGTTAGGGTTAGGCTTTTGGTTAGATTTAAGTTTAGGGTTAATTTAGGGTTGGTTTCGGTTGGTTAGGGTTAGGGTTAGGTTTAGGCTTAGGCTTAGGTTTAGAGTTAGGGTTACATTTAGAGTTAGGTTTAGTGTCAGGGTTGTGTTACGGTTGGGGTTAGGGTTAAGGTTAGGCCTATGGTAGGGTAAGGGTAGCGTTAGGGTTAAAGTACTCTTAACGTTAGGGTTATGGTGATGGTTAGGGTTAGGGTTCGTGTTGGGGTAGGTTTAGGGTTAGGGTTATGGTTGGGTTTGGGTTGCTGTTGGGGTTGTGGTTCAGGTTGGGGTTGGGTTTGTGTTTAAGGTTAGGGTTAGGTTTAGGGCTAGGTTTAGGGTAGGGTTAGGGTTAGGTATAGGGTGAGGGTTGGGTTAGTGATAGGGTTAAGGATAGGTTTAATGTTGGGTTAGGGTAGGGTTTGCGGTTGTGTTTCGGTTTGGTGATGGCGTTGGGGTTTGGGTTAGGGTAAGTGCTAGGGTTAGGGTTAGGGTTAGGGTTAGGGTTGGTTAGGGTTGGTTAGGCTTAGTGTTAGGGTTAAGGTTAGCATTAGGCTTAGGTTTAGGGTAAGGCTTAGGGTTAGGGTTACGGTTTGGGTTAGTGTTAGGTTAGGGTTGGGTTAGGGTAAGTGTTAGGGTTAGGGTTAGGGTTCTAGTTAGATTTAGGAGTAGGGGTTAGGGTTAGCGTTAGGGTTAGGGTTAGGGTTAGGGTTGGGTTAGGGTTAGGGTTAGGGTCAGGGTTAGCGTTAGGCTTAGAGCTAGGGTTAGGATTAGAGATAGGATTAGGTTTAGTGTTAGTGTTAGGGTTAGGGTTGGGTTAGGTTTTATTGTTTGTGTTAGGGTTAGGGTTAGGCTTTGAGTTAGGGTCAGGGTTAGGGTTAGCGTTAGCGTTGGGTTAGGGTTAGGGTCAGGGTTAGGGTTAGTGTTAGGGTTAGGTTTAGGGGTTAGGTTTAGGGTTAGGGTTAGGCTTAGGGTTAGGGTTAGGGTTAGGGTTAAGGTTAGGATTGTGTTAGGGTTAGCCTTAGGGTTAGGGTTAGGTTTAGTGATGTTTAGGGTTGGTTAGTGGTAGGCTTAAGGTTAGGGTTACGGTTACATTTAGGTTTAGATTAGGGTTGCGTTTAGGTTTAGGGTTAGGGTTATGGTTGGGTTTGGTTTGCTGTTGGGGTTGTGGTTCAGGTTGGGGTTTGGTTTGGGTTTAAGGTTAGGGTTAGGTTTAGGGCTAGGTTTAGGGTAGGGTTAGGGTTAGGTATAGGGTGAGGGTTGGGTTAGTGATAGGGTTAAGGATAGGTTTAATGTTGGGTTAGGGTAGGGTTTGCGGTTGTGTTTCGGTTTGGTGATGGCGTTGGGGTTTGGGTTAGGGTAAGTGCTAGGGTTAGGGTTAGGGTTAGGGTTAGGGTTGGTTAGGGTTGGTTAGGCTTAGTGTTAGGGTTAGGGTTAGCATTAGGCTTAGGTTTAGGGTAAGGCTTAGGGTTAGGGTTACGGTTTGGGTTAGTGTTAGGTTAGGGTTGGGTTAGGGTAAGTGTTAGGGTTAGGGTTAGGGTTCTAGTTAGATTTAGGAGTAGGGGTTAGGGTTAGCGTTAGGGTTAGGGTTAGGGTTAGGGTTGGGTTATGGTTAGGGTTAGGGTCAGGGTTAGCGTTAGGCTTAGAGCTAGGGTGAAGATTAGAGATAGGATTAGGTTTAGTGTTAGTGTTAGGGTTAGGGTTGGGTTAGGTTTTATTGTTTGTGTTAGGGTTAGGGTTAGGCTTTGAGTTAGGGTCAGGGTTAGGGTTAGCGTTAGCGTTGGGTTAGGGTTAGGGTCAGGGTTAGGGTTAGTGTTAGGGTTAGGTTTAGGGGTTAGGGTTAGGGTTAGGGTTAGGCTTAGGGTTAGGGTTAGGGTTAGGGTTAGGATTGTGTTAGGGTTAGCCTTAGGGTTAGGGTTAGGTTTAGTGATGTTTAGGGTTGGTTAGTGGTAGGCTTAAGGTTAGGGTTACGGTTACATTTAGGTTTAGGTTAGGGTTGGGTTTAGGGTTAGGGTTAGGGTTAGGTTGAGGGTTAGTTTTAGGGTTAGGTTTAGGGTTAGAGTTTGGGTTAGGGTAGGAATAGAGTTAAGGTTGAGTTGGGATAGGGATAGGGTTAAGTTTATGGTTAGCATTAGGTTTACGTATTAGGGTTAGTGTTAGGGTATGGGTTAGGGTTAGTTATAGGGTTGGGTTAGGTTAAGGGTTAGGGTTAGGCTTAGCATAAGTGTTAGGTTTAGGTTTAGGGTTAGAGTTAGTGTGAGGGTTAGGGTTGGGGTTTGGGTTAGGGTTAGTGTTAGGGTTAGGGTAAGGTGTTATGTTTAGAGTTAGGGTAAGGGTTGGGTTAGGGTTAGGCTTAGGGTTAGGGTTAGGTTTAGTGTTGGTTAGGGTTCGTTAGGGATAGGGTTAGGGTTAGGGTTACAGTTAGGTTAAGATTAGGGTTCAGGTTAGGCTAATGGTTAGGGTTATTTTTGGGATTAGAGTTAAGGTTGGTTTGGGTTAGGGTTTGGTTTAGGATTATGGTCATCATTAGGTTTAGGTGTTAGGGTTAGGGTTAGTGTTTTGGTTAGGGTTAGGTATAGGGTTGGGTTTGGTTTCGGGTTAGGGTTAGGTTTAGGGTTGTGTTAGGTTTACAATTAAGGTTGGGTTAGGGTTAGGGTTAGCATTAAGGTTAGGGTTAACGTTTGGCTTAGGGTTAGATTAGTGTTAGGCTTAGAGTTAGGGTTAGGGTTACGTTTAGTGTTGGATTAGGTGTAAGTTTAGAGTTAGTGTTACGGTTTTGGCTAGGGTTAGTTTAAGTTTAGGGTTAGAGTTGGGGTTAGGCTTTGGGTGGGGGTAAGGGTTAGGGTTAGTGTTAGGGCTAGAGTTAGTGTTAGGCTTAGGGTTTGAGCGTTAGGGTTAGTGTTGGAGGTTTAGGGTAAAATTTAGGCTTAGGTCTCAGGTTAGGTGTAGCATTTGGTTTAGGGTTAGGGTTAGGTTATGTTTAGGTTTAGGGTTAGGGCTAGGGTTAGGATTAGTGTTGGGTTAGAGTTAGGGTTAGGTTTAGCCTTGGGGTTAGTGTTAGGGTGAGGGTGACGGTTAGATTAGCGTTAGGATTGGGTTACAGTTAGGGTGAGAATTAGGGTTAGTGTTAAGTTGAGAATCACGGTCAGGTTGAGGGTTAGAGTACCGTTACAGTTAGGGTTAGGTTTAGGTTTAGGGTTAGGGTTGTGTTAGGGTTAGGTTTAGAGTTAGGGTTAGGGTTAGGGTTCGGGCTAGGATTAATATTATTGGGTTATGGTTATGGTTAGGGTTAGGGTTACGTTTGGCTTAGGGTTAGGTTTAGGGTTACGGTTGTGATAGTGTTAGGGATAGGGTTAGTGTTAGGGTTTGGTTAGGGTTAGGGTTATGGTTAGGCTTAGCGTAAGGGTTAAGGTTAGGGTTAGGGTTCGTGTTATGTTTTGGGTTAGGGTTAGGTTAGGGTTAGAATTAGGGTTAGGGTTGGGTTAGTGTTAGGGTTAGCCTAGGGTTAGGGGTAGGTTTTGGTTAGGTTTTGTGTTAGGTTAGATTTAGGGTTAGGGTTAAGGTTAGGGGTAGGGTTAGAGTTAGTGTTCGGGTCAGGGTTTCATTAGTGTTAGTTTTATGGTTCGGGTTATGGTTAGGGTTGGGTTTGGGGTTAGGGTTGTGGTTGTGGTTGGCGATAGGTTAAGGGCAAGGTTTAGGGTTAGGGTTAGGGTTAGGGTTCGGTTTAGATTTGGTTAGGGTTGGTTAGGGTAAGTGTTAGGCTTAGGTTTATGGGTAGGGTAGGGTTAGTATTACGGTTAGGGTTAGGTTTGGGTTAGTGTTAGTGTTAGGGTTACAGTTAGGGTTAGGATTAGTGTTAGATTTACGTTTAGGGTTAGGGGTGGGTTTCAGGTTAGGGTTAGAGTTAGGCCTTTGGTTCGGTTTAAGTTTAGGGTTAATTTAGGTTTGGTTTCGGTTGGTTAGGGTTAGGGTTAGGCTTAGGCTTAGGCCTAGGTTTAGGGTTAGTGTTAGATTTAGGGTTAGGTTTAGTTTCAGGGTTGTGTTACAGTTAGGGTTAGGGTTAGGATTAGTTTTGGCTTATTGTAGGGTAAGGGTTGCGTTAGGGTTAGGGTACTCTTATCGTTAGGGTTATCGTTATGGTTAGGGTTAGGGTTCGTGTTGTGTTAGGTTTAGGGTTAGGGTTAGGTTTAGGGTTAGGGTTAGGGTAGGGTTAGGTATAGTGTTAGGGTTGTGTTAGTGTTAGGGTTAGGGATAGGTTTAGGGTTGGGTTAGGTTAGGGTTTGCGGTTGTGTTTCGGTTTGGGGTTGGCATTGGGGTTTGGGTTAGGGTAAGTGCTAGGGTTAGGGTTAGGGTTAGGGTTAGGTTTGGTTAGGGTTGGTTAGGCTTAGTGTTAAGGTTAGGGTTAGCATTAGGCTTAGGGTTAGGGTTAGGCTTAGGGTTAGGGTTACGGTTTGGGTTAGTGTTAGGGATAGGGTTGGGTTAGGGTAAGGGTTATGGTTAGGGTTAGGGTTAGAGTTAGGGTTAGGGTTAGGGGTTAGGGTTAGTGTTAGGGTTGTGTTAGGGTTAGGGTTAGGGTCAGGGTTAGCGTTAGGCTTAGGGCTAGGGTTAGGATTAGAGATAGGATTAGGTTTAGTGTTAGTGTTAGGGTTAGGGTTGGGTTAGGATTTATTGTTTGGGTTAGGGTTAGGGTTAGGTTTGGGTTAGGGTCAGTGTTAGGCTTAGGGTTAGCGTTGGTTTAGGGTTAGGGTTAGGGTTTAGGTTTAGGGTTAGGGTTAGTGTTGGTTTAGGGTTAGCCTTAGGGTTAGGGTTAGGTTTAGCGATGGTTAGGGTTGGTTAAGGTTACGGTTAATGTTAGGGTTACAGTTACATTTAGGTTTAGGTTAGGGTTAGGTTTAGGTTGAGGGTTAGGGTTTCTTTTAGGTTTAGGGTTAAGGTTTGGGTTAGGGTAGGATTAGAGTTAAGTTTGGGTTCGGTTAGGGTTAGGGTTAAGTTTATGATTAGCATTAGGTTTAGATGTTAATGTTAATGTTAGGGTTTGTGTTAGGGTTAGGTATAGGGTTGCGTTAAGTTTAGGGTTAGGGTTAGGCTTAGCATAAGGTTTAGGGTTAGGTTTAGGCTTAGAGTTAGGGTTAGGGTTTAGGGTTGGGTTTAGGGTTAGGGTTAGTGTTAGGCTTAGGGTTAGGTGTTAGGTTTAGAGTTAGTTTTAGGGTTGGATTAGGGTTAGGCTTAGGGTTTAGTTTAGGTTTAGTGTTGGTTATGGTTCGTTAGAGATATGGTTAGGGTTAGTGTTTGGGTTAGGGTTAGTTATAGGGTTGGGTTCGGTTTCGGGTTAGGCTTAGGTTTAGGGTTGGGTTAGTTTTAGTATTAAGGTTGGGTTAGGGTTAGGGTTAGGGTTAGCATTAAGTTTAGGGTTAACGTTTGGGTTAGGGTTAGATTAGGGTTAGGCTTAGAGTTAGGGTTAGGGTTACGTTTAGTGTTGGATTAGGTGTAAGTTTAGACTTAGTGTTACGGTTATGGTTTGGGTAAGTTTAAGGTTAGGGTTAGAGTTGGGGTTAGGCTTTGGGTGGGGGTAAGGGTTAGGGTTAGGGCTAGGGTTAGGTTTAGGCTTAGGGTTTGAGGGTTAGGGTTAGTGTTGGAGATTTAGGGTAAAATTTAGGATTAGGTCTCAGGTTAGGTGTAGCGTTCGGTTTAGGGTTAGCTTTAAGTTAGGTTTAGGTTTAGGGTTAGGGCTAGGGTTAGGATTAGTGTTGGGTTAGAGTTAGGGTTAGGGTTAGCCTTGGGGTTAGTGTTAGGGTGAGGGTGAGGGTTAGGCTGGGTTAGGATTGGGTTAGAGTTAGGGTAACAATTAGGGTTAGTGTTAGGGTGAGAATCAGGGTCAGGTTGAGGGTTACGGCTACCGTTACAGTTAGGGTTAGGTTTAGGTTTAGGGTTAGGGTTGTGTTAGGGTTAGGTTTAGAGTTAGGGTTAGGGTTAGGGTTCGGGCTAGGATTAATATTATTGGGTTATGGTTATGGTTAGTTTTAAGGTTACGTTTGGCTTAGGGTTAGGTTGAGGGTTAGGGTTGTGTTAGTCTTAGGGATAGGGTTAATGTTAGGGTTTGGTTAGGGTTAGGGTTAGGGTTAGTGTTAGAGTTATTGGGTTATGGTTAGGGTTTGGTTACGTTTATGGTTGGGTTTGGGTTATGGTTAGGGTGAGGGTTAGGGTTATGTTTTGGGTTAGGTTTGGGTTAGGGTTAGTACTAGGGTTCGGTTTGGGTTAGTTGTAGGGTTACGGCTATGGTTAGGGTTACGTTTGGGTTAGGTTTTGGGTTAGGTTAGGGTTAGGGTTAGGGTTAAGGTTAGGGGTAGGGTTAGAGTTAGTGTTAGGGTTAGGGTTTCATTAGTGTTAGTGTTATGGTTCTGCTTATGGTTAGGGTTGGGGTTGGGGTTAGGGTTGTGGTTGTGGTTGGCAATAGGTTTACGGCAAGGTTTTAGGCATAGGGTTAGGGTTAGGGTTCGGTTTAGATTAGGTTAGGTTTTGTTAGGTTAAGTGTTAGGCTTAGGTTTATGGGTAGGGTAGGGTTAGTGTTAGTGTTAGGGTTAGGGTTGGGTTAGAGTTAGTGTTAGGGTTACAGTTAGGGTTAGATTTACGTTTAAGGTTAGGGTTGGGTTTCAGGTTAGGTTTAGGGTTAGGCTTTTGTTTAGGTTTAAGTTTACAGTTAATTTACGGTTGGTTTCGGTTGGTTAGGGTTAGGGTTAGGCTTAGGCTTAGGCTTAGGTTTAGGGTTCTGGTTAGATTTGGGTTAGGTTTAGTGTAAGGGTTGTGTTACGGTTAGGGTTAGGGTTCGGGTTATGTTTAGGCCTATGGTAGGGTAAGGGTAGCGTTAGGGTTAAAGTACTCTTATCGTTAGGGTTATGGTTATGGTTAGGGTTATGGTTCGTGTTGGGTTAGGTTTAGGGTTAGGGTTAGGGTTGGCTTAGGGTTGCTGTTGGGGTTGTGGTTAAGGTTGGGGTTGGAGTTGGGTTTGGGTTTAAGGTTAGGGCTAGGTTAAGGGTTAGGTTTAAGGTTAGGGTTAGGGTTAGGGTTAGGGTTAGTGTTTGGGTTAGGGTTAGCTTTAGGGTTAGGGTTAGGTTAATTTTGGGTTAAGTTTGGGTTACTATTAGGGTTAGGTTTAAGTTTAGGGTTAGGGTTAGGGTTAGGGTTAGGTTAAGGTTATGCTTTGGGTTATTATTAGGGTTAGGTTTAGGGTTGGTTTAGGGTTGTTTAGGGTTAGGGTTAGGATTAATCTTAGGGTTAGGGTTAAGGTTAGGGTTGTTTTAGGTTGGTTTCGGTTAGGGTTAGGGTTAGGTTTCGTGTTGGCTTAGGTTTAGGGTTAGTGTTAGGATTATGCTTAGCCTTAGGGTAAGGGATATTGTTAGGGCTATGGTTGTGTTAGGGTTAGGGTTATGGTTAGGGTTAGGGTTAGGTTTAATGTTGGTTTAGGTTTAGGGTTAGTTTTAGGTTTAGGGTTTAGGGCTAGAAATAGGGTTAAGTTTAAGTTTAGGGTATATGTTGTTTTAACGTTAGGGTTAGGGTTAGGTTTAGGTTTAGGTTTAGGTTTGTGTTGGTTTAGGTTTACGTTTAGGGTTAGTGTTATAGTGTTAGGTTCAGGGTTAGGGTTAGGGTTAGTGTTAGGTTGAGGGTTAGGGTTAGGATTAGGGTTATGGTTAGTGTTAGGGTTACGTTTAGTGTTTGGTTAGGTGTATGGTTAGGCTTAGGGTTAGGTTTAGGGTAAATGTTTGGTTAAGGTTAGACTTAGGGTTAGGGTAATTTTAGGGTTGGGTTGGGTAAGGTTTACGGTTAGAGTTAGTGTTATGGTTTGTGTTAGCGTCAGGGTTAGGGTTAGCTTTAGGCTTAGTGTTAGGTTTATGGTTAGGTTTAGGGTTAGGGTTAGATTAAGGTTAGGGTTAGGGTTACGTTTAGTGCTCAGGTAGGTTTAGGGTTAGGTTTAGAGTTAGGATTACAGTTAAAGTTAGGGTTAGGGTTACGTTTAGTGTTGGGTTAGGTGTAGGTTTAGGGTTAGTGTTACGTTTAGGGTTAGGGTTAGTTTAGGGTAGGGGTTAGAGTTGGCATTGGGGTTAGGGTGTGGGTAAGGGTTACGGTTAGGGTTAGGGTTAGGGTGAGGGTTAGGGTAAATGTTGGGTTAAGGTTAGGGTTAGGGTTAGGGTTAGGGTTAGGTTTTGTGGTAGGTTTAGAGTTGGGTTAGGGTTAGGGATAGGGTTGGGTTAGGTTTAGGGTTAGGGTTATGGTTGGGTTAGGGTTGGTGTTGGGGTTGCGGTTCAGGTTGGGGTTGGGTTCGTTTTGGATTTGAGGTTAGGGCTAGGTTAAGGGTTAGGGTTAGGTTTAGGTTTACAGTTAGGTTTAGAGTTAGGTTTAGGGTTAGGTTTAGGTTTAGTGTTAGGGTTAGGGTTAGAATTAGGGGGAGTGTTTGTGTTAGGCTTAGCTTATGGTTAGGGTTAGGTTTATTTTTCGGTTACGTTTAGGTTAGGGTTAAGGTTGGGTTAGGATTAGGTTTAGGGTTAGGTTTAAGGTTAGGGTTAGAGTTAGGGTTTGGGTTACGTTAGGGTTATGGTTTGGGTTAGAATTAAGGTTAGGTTTAGTGTTGGGTTAGGGTTAAGCTTAGGGTTAGGGTTAGGGTTAGCGTTGGTTTGCGTTAGGTTTAATGTTAGGGTTAGTGTTGGGTAGGTTTAGGGTTAGTGTTAGGTTTATGCTAAACGTTAGGTTTATGGATAGTGTTTGGGCTAGAGTTGTGTTAGGGTTAGGATTAGCTTAGGGTTAGGTTTAGGTTTAGGGTTGGGTTGGGTTAGGTATACGGTTATGGTTAGTGTTATTGTGAATGTTAGGGTCAGGGTTAGGGTTAGGGTTAGGGTTATTGTTAGGGTTAGGGTCAAGGTTAGGGTTAGGGTCAGGGTTTAGATCTTGAGTTAGGGTTAGGGTTAAATTTAGGATAAATGTTGGGTTAAGGTTATGGTTATGGTTAGGGTTAGCGTTGGCTTAGGGTGGTGTTGTATTACGTATACGGTTAGGGTTAGTTTTATGGTGAGTGTTAGAGTAAGGGTTAGTGTAAGGATTAGGGTTAATGTTAGGTTTAGGCTTGGGGTTATTGTTAGGGTTAGGATTAGGGTTAAGGTTGCTTCAGGTTTGGGGATGTGGTTAAAGTTGTGGTTGTGGTTGGGGTTGGCGTTAAATTTAGAACAAGTGTTAGGGATTGGATTAGGTTTAGGGTTTGGTTTAGATTTGGTTATGGTTCTTTAGGGTAAGTGTTAGGGTTAGGTTTATGGGTCGGCTTAGGGTTAGTGTTAGGGTTAGGGTTACGGTTGGGTTAGAGTTGGTGTTAGGATCACAGTTAGGGTTAGGTTTAGGGTTAGGGTTGGGTTTGGTTTAGGGTTTGGGTTAAGGATGGTTTAGGGTTAGGATTTGGTTTCAAATTAGGGTTAGGGATATGCTTTTTGTTAGGTTTAGGGTTAGGGTTAATTTAGGGTTGGTTTGGGTTGGTCATGGTTAGGGTTAGGGTTAGGCTTAGGCTTAGGTTTACGGTTAACGTTAGGTTTAGGGTTCGGTTTACTGTTAGGGTTGTGTTACGGTTAGGGTTAGTGTTAGGGTTAGTTTTAGGGCTATGGGAGGGTTAGGGTAGCGTTAGAGTTAGGCTACGGTTATCATTAGGGTTATGGTTAGGGTTAGGGTCCTTGTTGCCTTAGTTTTAGGGTTAGTGTTAGGGTTAGGTTAGGGATGTTGTTGGGGTTGAGTTTCAGGTTGGGGTTGGGATTTGATTTGGGTTTGAGGTTAGGGCTAGGTTAAGGGTTAGGGTTAGGTTTAGGGTTATGGTTAGGGTTAGGTTTAGGGTAAGGGTTAGGGTTAGGGTTGCGTTAGTGTTAGGTTTAGGGTTAGGGTTATGGTTAGGTTTAGGTTTAGGTTTAGGTTTATGGTTAGGGTTGCATTAGGGATGGGGTTGGGGTTAGGGTTGTGGTTTTGGTTGGGGATGGGGTTAGGGATAGGGCAAGGTTTAAGGATAGGTTTAGGGTGAGGGTTAGATTTGGTTAGTGTTTGTTAGGTTAAGTGTTAGGGTTAGGGTTAACGGTAGGCTTAGGTTTAAGGTTAGGTTTAGGGTTAGTGTTGGTTTGGGCTAGTGTTAGGGTTATGGTTAGCATTATTTTATACTTAGGTTTAGGGTTAGGCGTTAGGGTTAGGGATAGGAATAGGGTTAGGGTTAGGGTTAGGGTTCGATTAGTGTTAGGGTTAGGGTCAGGTTTATCGTTAGGGTTAGGGTTAGGGTTAGGGATACTATTAGGGGTAGGGTTAGTTTAAGTGTTACAGGTACTGTTAGGGTTGGGATTGGGTTAGAGTTATGGTTATGCTTAGGGTTAGGGTTAGGGTTAGTGTTGGGTTATGGTTAGAGTTTAGGTTTAGGGTTGGGTTAGGGTTAGGCTTAGGGTTAGGGTTAGGTTTAGTTTTGGTTAGGTTTCGATAGAAATAGGGTTAGGGTTAGTGTTATGGTTAGGTTTAGATTAGGGTTCGGGTTAGGCTTAGGTTTAGGGTTAGGGTTGGGATTAGAGTTAAGGTTGGTTTGGGTTAAGGTTAGGGTTAAGTTTATGGTCAGCATTAGGTTTAGGTGTTAGGGTTAGGGTTAGTGTTTGGGTTAGGGTGAGGTATAGTGTTGGGTATGGTTTCGGATTAGAGTTAGGTTTAGGGTTGGGATAAGTTTAGAATTAGTGTTGGGTTAGGGTTAGGGTTAAGGTTAGGTTTAGCGTTAAGGTTAGGTTTAGCGTTTGGTTTAGGGTTAGGTTAGGGTTAGGCTTAGAGTTAGGGTTAGGGTTACGTTTAGTGTTCGGTTAGGTGTTGGCTTAGAGTTAGTGTTAGGGTTAGGGTTAGTTTAAGGTTAGGGTTAGAGTTGGGGTTAGGCTTGAGTGGGTGTAAGGGTTAGGGCTAGGGTTAGGGCTAGGGTTAGTGTTTGAGGGTTAGGGTTAGTGTTGGAGGGTTATGGTAAAATTTAGGGTTAGGGCTCAGGTTAGGTGTGGCGTTGTATTAGGGTTAGGGTTAGGTTAGGTTTAGGTTTAGGGTTAGGGCTAGGGTTAGGATTAGTGTTGGGTTAGAGTTAGGGTTAGGGTTAAGTTTACGGTTAGGATTAGGGTTAGGGGTTATGCTTATGTATAGGGTTAAGGTTAGTTTTGGATTAGGGTTAGGGTTAGCCTTGGGGTTAGCGTTAGCGTGAGGGTGAGGGTTAAGTTAGGGTTAGGATTGGTTTAGAGTTAGGGTGAGGATTAGGGTTAGGGTTAGGGTGAGGAACAGGGTCAGAGTCAGGGTTAGCGCTAGTGTTAGAGTTAGGGTAAGGGTTATGTTTAGGGTTAGTGTTAGGGTTGGGTTAGGGTTAGGGTTAGGGTTAGGGTTAGTGTTATTGTGTTATGCTTAGGGTTATGTTTAGGTTTATGGTTGGGTTTGGGTTAGGGTTAGGGTTAGGGTTAGGTTTAGTTGTGGTTAGGGTTCGTTAGGGATAGGGTTAGGGTTAGGGTTACAGTTAGGTTTAGATTAGGGTTTGCGTTAGGCTTAGGGTTAGTGTTAGGGTTGGGATTAGAGTTAAGGTTGGTTTGGGTTAAGGTTAGGGTTAGGTTTATGGTCAGCATTAGGTTTAGGTGTTAGGCTTAGGGTTAGTATTTAGGTTAGGGTTAGGTATAGTTTTGGGTTCGGTTTCGGGTTAGAGTTAGGTTTAGGGTTGGGTTACGTTTAGATTTAGGTTTGGGTTAGGGTTAGAGTTAGGGTTAGGGTTACGTTTAGTGTTCGGTTAGGTGTTGGCTTAGAGTTAGTGCTAGGGTTAGGGTAAGTTTAAGGTTAGGGTTAGTGTTTGAGTTAGGCTTGAGTGGGTGTAAGGGTTAGGGTTAGGGTTAGGGCTTGGGTTAGGGTTTGAGGGTTAGGGTTAGTGTTGGATGGTTAGGGTAAAATTTAGGGTTAGCGCTCGGGTTAGGTGTAGCGTTGGTTTAGGGTTAGGGTTAGATTAGGTTTAGGTTTATGGTTAGGGCTAGGGCTAGGATTAGTGTTGGGTTAGAGTTAGGGTTAGGGTTAGGTTTACGATTAGGATTAGTGTTAGGGGTTATGCTTATGAATATGGTTAAAGTTAGTTTTGATTAGGGTTAAGGTTAGCCTTGGGGTTAGCGTTCGGGTGAGGGTGAGGGTTAGGTTAGGGTTAGGATTGGTTTAGATTAGGTTGAGGATTAGGGTTAGGGTTAGGGTGAGGATCAGGGTCAGAGTCAGGGTTAGGGCTAGTGTTAGAGTTAGGGTTAGGGTTAGGTTTAGGGTTAGGGATGTGTTAGTGTTAGTGATAGGGTTAGTGTTAGGGTTGGGTTATGGTTAGGGTTAGGGTTACGGTTAGTGTTATTGGGTTATGGTTAGGGTTATGGTTAGGTTTATGGTTGGGTTTGGGTTAGGGTTAGGGTTAGGGTTATGTTTTGGGATAGGTTGGGTTAGGGTTAGTATTATGGTTGGGGTTGGGTTAGTGTTAGTGTTAGGGCTAGGGTTAGGGTTACGTTTGGGTTAGGTTTTGGGTTAGGTTAGGGTTAGGGTTAGGGTTAAGGTTAGGGGTAGGGTTAGAGTTAGTGTTAGGCTTAGGGTTTCATTAGTGTTAGTGTTATTGTTCGGGTTATGGTTAGGGTTGGGGTTGCGGTTAGGGTTGTGGTTCTGGTTGGCGATAGGTTTACGGCAAGGTTTAGGGATAGTGTTAGGGTTAGGGAACGGTTTAGATTTGGTTAGGGTTCGTTAGGGTAAGTGTTAGGCTTAGGTTTATGGGTAGGGTAGGGTTAGTGTTAGGGTTAGGGTTAGGGTTGGGTTATGGTTAGTGTTAGGGTTACAGTTAGGGTTAGGGTTAGGGTAAGATTTATGTTTAGGGTTAGGGTTGGGTTTCAGGTTAGGGTTAGGGTTAGGCTTTTGGTTAGATTTAAGTTTAGGGTTAATTTAGGGTTGGTTTCGGTTGGTTAGGGTTAGGGTTAGGTTTAGGCTTAGGCTTAGGTTTAGAGTTAGGGTTACATTTAGAGTTAGGTTTAGTGTCAGGGTTGTGTTACGGTTGGGGTTAGGGTTAAGGTTAGGCCTATGGTAGGGTAAGGGTAGCGTTAGGGTTAAAGTACTCTTAACGTTAGGGTTATGGTGATGGTTAGGGTTAGGGTTCGTGTTGGGTTAGGTTTAGGGTTAGGGTTATGGTTGGGTTTGGGTTGCTGTTGGGGTTGTGGTTCAGGTTGGGGTTGGGTTTGGGTTTAAGGTTAGGGTTAGGTTTAGGGCTAGGTTTAGGGTAGGGTTAGGTATAGGGTGAGGGTTGGGTTAGTGATAGGGTTAAAGATAGGTTTAATGTTGGGTTAGGGTAGGGTTTGCGGTTGTGTTTCGGTTTGGTGATGGCGTTGGGGTTTGGGTTAGGGTAAGTGCTAGGGTTAGGGTTAGGGTTAGGGTTAGGGTTGGTTAGGGTTGTTTAGGCTTAGTGTTAGGGTTAGGGTTAGCATTAGGCTTAGGTTTAGGGTAAGGCTTAGGGTTAGGGTTACGGTTTGGGTTAGTGTTAGGTTAGGGTTGGGTTAGGGTAAGTGTTAGGGTTAGGGTTAGGGTTCTAGTTAGATTTAGGAGTAGGGGTTAGGGTTAGCGTTAGGGTTAGGGTTAGGGTTAGGGTTGGGTTAGGGTTAGGGTTAGGGTCAGGGTTAGCGTTAGGCTTAGAGCTAGGGTTAGGATTAGAGATAGGATTAGGTTTAGTGTTAGTGTTAGGGTTAGGGTTGGGTTAGGTTTTATTGTTTGTGTTAGGGTTAGGGTTAGGCTTTGAGTTAGGGTCAGGGTTAGGGTTAGCGTTAGCGTTGGGTTAGGGTTAGGGTCAGGGTTAGGGTTAGTGTTAGGGTTAGGTTTAGGGGTTAGGGTTAGGGTTAGGGTTAGGCTTAGGGTTAGGGTTAGGGTTAGGGTTAGGTTTAGGATTGTGTTAGGGTTAGCCTTAGGGTTAGGGTTAGGTTTAGTGATGTTTAGGGTTGGTTAGTGGTAGGCTTAAGGTTAGGGTTACGGTTACATTTAGGTTTAGGTTAGGGTTGGGTTTAGGGTTAGGGTTAGGGTTAGGTTGAGGGTTAGTTTTAGGGTTAGGTTTAGGGTTAGAGTTTGGGTTAGGGTAGGAATAGAGTTAAGGTTGAGTTGGGATAGGGATAGGGTTAAGTTTATGGTTAGCATTAGGTTTACGTATTAGGGTTAGTGTTAGGGTATGGGTTAGGGTTAGGTATAGGGTTGGGTTAGGTTAAGGGTTAGGGTTAGGCTTAGCATAAGTGTTAGGTTTAGGTTTAGGGTTAGAGTTAGTGTGAGGGTTAGGGTTGGGGTTTGGGTTAGGGTTAGTGTTAGGGTTAGGGTAAGGTGTTATGTTTAGAGTTAGGGTTAGGGTTGGGTTAGGGTTAGGCTTAGGGTTAGGGTTAGGTTTAGTGTTGGTTAGGGTTCGTTAGGGATAGGGTTAGGGTTAGGGTTACAGTTAGGTTAAGATTAGGGTTCAGGTTAGGCTAATGGTTAGGGTTATTTTTGGGATTAGAGTTAAGGTTGGTTTGGGTTAGGGTTTGGTTTAGGTTTATGGTCATCATTAGGTTTAGGTGTTAGGGTTAGGGTTAGTGTTTTGGTTAGGGTTAGGTATAGGGTTGGGTTCGGTTTCGGGTTAGGGTTAGGTTTAGGGTTGGGTTAGGTTTACAATTAAGGTTGGGTTAGGGTTAGGGTTAGCATTAAGGTTAGGGTTAACGTTTGGCTTAGGGTTAGATTAGTGTTAGGCTTAGAGTTAGGGTTAGGGTTACGTTTAGTGTTGGATTAGGTGTAAGTTTAGAGTTAGTGTTACGGTTTTGGCTAGGGTTAGTTTAAGTTTAGGGTTAGAGTTGGGGTTAGGCTTTGGGTGGGGGTAAGGGTTAGGGTTAGTGTTAGGGCTAGGGTTAGTGTTAGGCTTAGGGTTTGAGCGTTAGGGTTAGTGTTGGAGGTTTAGGGTAAAATTTAGGCTTAGGTCTCAGGTTAGGTGTAGCATTTGGTTTAGGGTTAGGTTATGTTTAGGTTTAGGGTTAGGGCTAGGGTTAGGATTAGTGTTGGGTTAGAGTTAGGGTTAGGGTTAGCCTTGGGGTTAGTGTTAGGGTGAGGGTGACGGTTAGATTAGCGTTAGGATTGGGTTACAGTTAGGGTGAGAATTTGGGTTAGTGTTAAGTTGAGAATCAGGGTCAGGTTGAGGGTTAGAGTACCGTTACAGTTAGGGTTAGGTTTAGGTTTAGGGTTAGGGTTGTGTTAGGGTTAGGTTTAGAGTTAGGGTTAGGGTTAGGGTTCGGGCTAGGATTAATATTATTGGGTTATGGTTATGGTTAGGGTTAGGGTTACGTTTGGCTTAGGGTTAGGTTTAGGGTTAGGGTTGTGATAGTGTTAGGGATAGGGTTAGTGTTAGGGTTTGGTTAGGGTTAGGGTTATGGTTAGGCTTAGCGTAAGGGTTAAGGTTAGGGTTAGGGTTAGTGTTATGTTTTGGGTTAGGGTTAGGTTAGGGTTAGAATTAGGGTTAGGGTTGGGTTAGTGTTAGGGTTAGCCTAGGGTTAGGGGTAGGTTTTGGTTAGGTTTTGTGTTAGGTTAGATTTAGGGTTAGGGTTAAGGTTAGGGGTAGGGTTAGAGTTAGTGTTCGGGTCAGGGTTTCATTAGTGTTAGTTTTATGGTTCGGGTTATGGTTAGGGTTGGGTTTGGGGTTAGGGTTGTGGTTGTGGTTGGCGATAGGTTAAGGGCAAGGTTTAGGGTTAGGGTTAGGGTTAGGGTTCGGTTTAGATTTGGTTAGGGTTGGTTAGGGTAAGTGTTAGGCTTAGGTTTATGGGTAGGGTAGGGTTAGTATTACGGTTAGGGTTAGGTTTGGGTTAGTGTTAGTGTTAGGGTTACAGTTAGGGTTAGGATTAGTGTTAGATTTACGTTTAGGATTAGGGGTGGGTTTCAGGTTAGGGTTAGAGTTAGGCCTTTGGTTCGGTTTAAGTTTAGGGTTAATTTAGGTTTGGTTTCGGTTGGTTAGGGTTAGGGTTAGGCTTAGGCTTAGGCCTAGGTTTAGGGTTAGTGTTAGATTTAGGGTTAGGTTTAGTTTCAGGGTTGTGTTACAGTTAGGGTTAGGGTTAGGATTAGTTTTGGCTTATTGTAGGGTAAGGGTTGCGTTAGGGTTAGGGTACTCTTATCGTTAGGGTTATCGTTATGGTTAGGGTTAGGGTTCGTGTTGTGTTAGGTTTAGGGTTAGGGTTAGGTTTAGGGTTAGGGTTAGGGTAGGGTTAGGTATAGTGTTAGGGTTGTGTTAGTGTTAGGGTTAGGGATAGGTTTAGGGTTGGGTTAGGTTAGGGTTTGCGGTTGTGTTTCGGTTTGGGGTTGGCATTGGGGTTTGGGTTAGGGTAAGTGCTAGGGTTAGGGTTAGGGTTAGGGTTAGGTTTGGTTAGGGTTGGTTAGGCTTAGTGTTAAGGTTAGGGTTAGCATTAGGCTTAGGGTTAGGGTTAGGCTTAGGGTTAGGGTTACGGTTTGGGTTAGTGTTAGGGATAGGGTTGGGTTAGGGTAAGGGTTATGGTTAGGGTTAGGGTTAGAGTTAGGGTTAGGGTTAGGGGTTAGGGTTAGTGTTAGGGTTGTGTTAGGGTTAGGGTTAGGGTCAGGGTTAGCGTTAGGCTTAGGGCTAGGGTTAGGATTAGAGATAGGATTAGGTTTAGTGTTAGTGTTAGGGTTAGGGTTGGGTTAGGATTTATTGTTTGGGTTAGGGTTAGGGTTAGGTTTGGGTTAGGGTCAGTGTTAGGCTTAGGGTTAGCGTTGGTTTAGGGTTAGGGTTAGGGTTTAGGTTTAGGGTTAGGGTTAGTGTTGGTTTAGGGTTAGCCTTAGGGTTAGGGTTAGGTTTAGCGATGGTTAGGGTTGGTTAAGGTTACGGTTAATGTTAGGGTTACAGTTACATTTAGGTTTAGGTTAGGGTTAGGTTTAGGTTGAGGGTTAGGGTTTCTTTTAGGTTTAGGGTTAAGGTTTGGGTTAGGGTAGGATTAGAGTTAAGTTTGGGTTCGGTTAGGGTTAGGGTTAAGTTTATGATTAGCATTAGGTTTAGATGTTAATGTTAATGTTAGGGTTTGTGTTAGGGTTAGGTATAGGGTTGCGTTAAGTTTAGGGTTAGGGTTAGGCTTAGCATAAGGTTTAGGGTTAGGTTTAGGCTTAGAGTTAGGGTTAGGGCTTAGGGTTGGGTTTAGGGTTAGGGTTAGTGTTAGGCTTAGGGTTAGGTGTTAGGTTTAGAGTTAGTTTTAGGGTTGGATTAGGGTTAGGCTTAGGGTTTAGTTTAGGTTTAGTGTTGGTTATGGTTCGTTAGAGATATGGTTAGGGTTAGTGTTTGGGTTAGGGTTAGTTATAGGGTTGGGTTCGGTTTCGGGTTAGGCTTAGGTTTAGGGTTGGGTTAGTTTTAGTATTAAGGTTGGGTTAGGGTTAGGGTTAGGGTTAGCGTTAAGTTTAGGGTTAACGTTTGGGTTAGGGTTAGATTAGGGTTAGGCTTAGAGTTAGGGTTAGGGTTACGTTTAGTGTTGGATTAGGTGTAAGTTTAGACTTAGTGTTACGGTTATGGTTTGGGTAAGTTTAAGGTTAGGGTTAGAGTTGGGGTTAGGCTTTGGGTGGGGGTAAGGGTTAGGGTTAGGGCTAGGGTTAGGTTTAGGCTTAGGGTTTGAGGGTTAGGGTTAGTGTTGGAGATTTAGGGTAAAATTTAGGATTAGGTCTCAGGTTAGGTGTAGCGTTCGGTTTAGGGTTAGCTTTAAGTTAGGTTTAGGTTTAGGGTTAGGGCTAGGGTTAGGATTAGTGTTGGGTTAGAGTTAGGGTTAGGGTTAGCCTTGGGGTTAGTGTTAGGGTGAGGGTGAGGGTTAGGCTGGGTTAGGATTGGGTTAGAGTTAGGGTAACAATTAGGGTTAGTGTTAGGGTGAGAATCAGGGTCAGGTTGAGGGTTACGGCTACCGTTACAGTTAGGGTTAGGTTTAGGTTTAGGGTTAGGGTTGTGTTAGGGTTAGGTTTAGAGTTAGGGTTAGGGTTAGGGTTCGGGCTAGGATTAATATTATTGGGTTATGGTTATGGTTAGTTTTAAGGTTACGTTTGGCTTAGGGTTAGGTTGAGGGTTAGGGTTGTGTTAGTCTTAGGGATAGGGTTAGTGTTAGGGTTTGGTTAGGGTTAGGGTTAGGGTTAGTGTTAGAGTTATTGGGTTATGGTTAGGGTTTGGTTACGTTTATGGTTGGGTTTGGGTTATGGTTAGGGTGAGGGTTAGGGTTATGTTTTGGGTTAGGTTTGGGTTAGGGTTAGTACTAGGGTTCGGTTTGGGTTAGTTGTAGGGTTACGGCTATGGTTAGGGTTACGTTTGGGTTAGGTTTTGGGTTAGGTTAGGGTTAGGGTTAAGGTTAGGGGTAGGGTTAGAGTTAGTGTTAGGGTTAGGGTTTCATTAGTGTTAGTGTTATGGTTCTGCTTATGGTTAGGGTTGGGGTTGGGGTTAGGGTTGTGGTTGTGGTTGGCAATAGGTTTACGGCAAGGTTTTAGGCATAGGGTTAGGGTTAGGGTTCGGTTTAGATTAGGTTAGGTTTTGTTAGGTTAAGTGTTAGGCTTAGGTTTATGGGTAGGGTAGGGTTAGTGTTAGTGTTAGGGTTAGGGTTGGGTTAGAGTTAGTGTTAGGGTTACAGTTAGGGTTAGATTTACGTTTAAGGTTAGGGTTGGGTTTCAGGTTAGGTTTAGGGTTAGGCTTTTGTTTAGGTTTAAGTTTAGGGTTAATTTACGGTTGGTTTCGGTTGGTTAGGGTTAGGGTTAGGCTTAGGCTTAGGCTTAGGTTTAGGGTTCTGGTTAGATTTGGGTTAGGTTTAGTGTAAGGGTTGTGTTACGGTTAGGGTTAGGGTTCGGGTTATGTTTAGGCCTATGGTAGGGTAAGGGTAGCGTTAGGGTTAAAGTACTCTTATCGTTAGGGTTATGGTTATGGTTAGGGTTATGGTTCGTGTTGGGTTAGGTTTAGGGTTAGGGTTAGGGTTGGCTTAGGGTTGCTGTTGGGGTTGTGGTTAAGGTTGGGGTTGGAGTTGGGTTTGGGTTTAAGGTTAGGGCTAGGTTAAGGGTTAGGTTTAAGGTTAGGGTTAGGGTTAGGGTTAGGGTTAGTGTTTGGGTTAGGGTTAGCTTTAGGGTTAGGGTTAGGTTAATTTTGGGTTAAGGTTGGGTTACTATTAGGGTTAGGTTTAAGTTTAGGGTTAGGGTTAGGGTTAGGGTTAGGTTAAGGTTATGCTTTGGGTTATTATTAGGGTTAGGTTTAGGGTTGGTTTAGGGTTGTTTAGGGTTAGGGTTAGGATTAATCTTAGGGTTAGGGTTAAGGTTAGGGTTGTTTTAGGTTGGTTTCGGTTAGGGTTAGGGTTAGGTTTCGTGTTGGCTTAGGTTTAGGGTTAGTGTTAGGATTATGCTTAGCCTTAGGGTAAGGGATATTGTTAGGGCTATGGTTGTGTTAGGGTTAGGGTTATGGTTAGTGTTAGGGTTACGTTTAGTGTTTCGTTAGGTGTATGGTTAGGCTTAGGGTTAGGTTTAGGGTAAATGTTTGGTTAAGGTTAGACTTAGGGTTAGGGTTAATCTTAGGGTTGGGTTGGGTAAGGTTTACGGTTAGAGTTAGTGTTATGGTTTGTGTTAGCGTCAGGGTTAGGGTTAGCATTAGGCTTAGTGTTAGGTTTATGGTTAGGTTTAGGGTTAGGGTTAGATTAAGGTTAGGGTTAGGGTTACGTTTAGTGCTCAGGTAGGTTTAGGGTTAGGTTTAGAGTTAGGATTACAGTTAAAGTTAGGGTTAGGGTTACGTTTAGTGTTGGGTTAGGTGTAGGTTTAGGGTTAGTGTTACGTTTAGGGTTAGGGTTAGTTTAGGGTAGGGGTTAGAGTTGGCATTGGGGTTAGGGTGTGGGTAAGGTTTACGGTTAGGGTTAGGGTTAGGGTGAGGGTTAGGGTAAATGTTGGGTTAAGGTTAGGGTTAGGGTTAGGGTTAGGGTTAGGGTTAGGTTTTGTGGTAGGTTTAGAGTTGGGTTAGGGTTAGGGATAGGGTTGGGTTAGGTTTAGGGTTAGGGTTATGGTTGGGTTAGGGTTGGTGTTGGGGTTGCGGTTCAGGTTGGGGTTGGGTTCGTTTTGGATTTGAGGTTAGGGCTAGGTTAAGGGTTAGGGTTAGGTTTAGGTTTACAGTTAGGTTTAGAGTTAGGTTTAGGGTTAGGTTTAGGTTTAGTGTTAGGGTTAGGGTTAGAATTAGGGGGAGTGTTTGTGTTAGGCTTAGCTTATGGTTAGGGTTAGGTTTATTTTTCGGTTACGTTTAGGTTAGGGTTAAGGTTGGGTTAGGATTAGGTTTAGGGTTAGGTTTAAGGTTAGGGTTAGAGTTAGGGTTTGGGTTACGTTAGGGTTATGGTTTGGGTTAGAATTAAGGTTAGGTTTAGTGTTGGGTTAGGGTTAAGCTTAGGGTTAGGGTTAGGGTTAGCGTTGGTTTGCGTTAGGTTTAATGTTAGGGTTAGTGTTGGGTAGGTTTAGGGTTAGTGTTAGGTTTATGCTAAACGTTAGGTTTATGGATAGTGTTTGGGCTAGAGTTGTGTTAGGGTTAGGATTAGCTTAGGGTTAGGTTTAGGTTTAGGGTTGGGTTGCGTTAGGTATACGGTTATGGTTAGTGTTATTGTGAATGTTAGGGTCAGGGTTAGGGTTAGGGTTAGGGTTATTGTTAGGGTTAGGGTCAAGGTTAGGGTTAGGGTCAGGGTTTAGATCTTGAGTTAGGGTTAGGGTTAAATTTAGGATAAATGTTGGGTTAAGGTTATGGTTATGGTTAGGGTTAGCGTTGGCTTAGGGTGGTGTTGTATTACGTATACGGTTAGGGTTAGTTTTATGGTGAGTGTTAGAGTAAGGGTTAGTGTAAGGATTAGGGTTAATGTTAGGTTTAGGCTTGGGGTTATTGTTAGGGTTAGGATTAGGGTTAAGGTTGCTTCAGGTTTGGGGATGTGGTTAAAGTTGTGTTTGTGGTTGGGGTTGGCGTTAAATTTAGAACAAATGTTAGGGATTGGATTAGGTTTAGGGTTTGGTTTAGATTTGGTTATGGTTCTTTAGGGTAAGTGTTAGGGTTAGGTTTATGGGTCGGCTTAGGGTTAGTGTTAGGGTTAGGGTTACGGTTGGGTTAGAGTTGGTGTTAGGATCACAGTTAGGGTTAGGTTTAGGGTTAGGGTTGGGTTTGGTTTAGGGTTTGGGTTAAGGATGGTTTAGGGTTAGGATTTGGTTTCAAATTAGGGTTAGGGATATGCTTTTTGTTAGGTTTAGGGTTAGGGTTAATTTAGGGTTGGTTTGGGTTGGTCATGGTTAGGGTTAGGGTTAGGCTTAGGCTTAGGTTTACGGTTAACGTTAGGTTTAGGGTTCGGTTTACTGTTAGGGTTGTGTTACGGTTAGGGTTAGTGTTAGGGTTAGTTTTAGGGCTATGGGAGGGTTAGGGTAGCGTTAGAGTTAGGCTACGGTTATCATTAGGGTTATGGTTAGGGTTAGGGTCCTTGTTGCCTTAGTTTTAGGGTTAGTGTTAGGGTTAGGTTAGGGATGTTGTTGGGGTTGAGTTTCAGGTTGGGGTTGGGATTTGATTTGGGTTTGAGGTTAGGGCTAGGTTAAGGGTTAGGGTTAGGTTTAGGGTTATGGTTAGGGTTAGGTTTAGGGTAAGGGTTAGGGTTAGGGTTGCGTTAGTGTTAGGTTTAGGGTTAGGGTTATGGTTAGGTTTAGGTTTAGGTTTAGGTTTATGGTTAGGGTTGCTTTAGGGATGGGGTTGGGGTTAGGGTTGTGGTTTTGGTTGGGGATGGGGTTAGGGATAGGGCAAGGGTTAAGGATAGGTTTAGGGTGAGGGTTAGATTTGGTTAGTGTTTGTTAGGTTAAGTGTTAGGGTTAGGGTTAACGGTAGGCTTAGGTTTAAGGTTAGGTTTAGGGTTAGTGTTGGTTTGGGCTAGTGTTAGGGTTATGGTTAGCATTATTTTATACTTAGGTTTAGGGTTATGCGTTAGGGTTAGGGATAGGAATAGGGTTAGTGTTAGGGTTAGGGTTCGATTAGTGTTAGGGTTAGGGTCAGGTTTATCGTTAGGGTTAGGGTTAGGGTTAGGGATACTATTAGGGGTAGGGTTAGTTTAAGTGTTACAGGTACTGTTAGGGTTGGGATTGGGTTAGAGTTATGGTTATGCTTAGGGTTAGGGTTAGGGTTAGTGTTGGGTTATGGTTAGAGTTTAGGTTTAGGGTTGGGTTAGGGTTAGGCTTAGGGTTAGGGTTAGGTTTAGTTTTGGTTAGGTTTCGATAGAGATAGGGTTAGGGTTAGTGTTATGGTTAGGTTTAGATTAGGGTTCGGGTTAGGCTTAGGTTTAGGGTTAGGGTTGGGATTAGAGTTAAGGTTGGTTTGGGTTAAGGTTAGGGTTAAGTTTATGGTCAGCATTAGGTTTAGGTGTTAGGGTTAGGGTTAGTGTTTGGGTTAGGGTGAGGTATAGTGTTGGGTATGGTTTCGGATTAGAGTTAGGTTTAGGGTTGGGATAAGTTTAGAATTAGTGTTGGGTTAGGGTTAGGGTTAAGGTTAGGTTTAGCGTTAAGGTTAGGTTTAGCGTTTGGTTTAGGGTTAGGTTAGGGTTAGGCTTAGAGTTAGGGTTAGGGTTACGTTTAGTGTTGGGTTAGGTGTAGGCTTAGAGTTAGTGTTAGGTTTAGGTTTAGTTTAAGGTTAGGATTAGAGTTGGGGTTAGTCTTGAGTGGGTGTATGGGTTAGGGTTAGGGTAGGGCTAGGGTTAGGGTTTCATTTGGGTTAGGTTTTGGGTTGGGTTAGAGTTAGGGTTAGGGTTAAGGTTAGGGGTAGAGTTAGAGTTAGTGTTAGGGTTAGGGTTTCATTAGTGTTAGTTTTATGGTTCGGGTTATGGTTAGGGTTGGGGTTGGGGTTAGGGTTGTGGTTGTGGTTGGCTATAGGTTTAGAGCAATGTTTAGGGATAGGGTTAGGGGTTGTGTTCGGTTTAGATTTGGTTATGGTTGGTTAGGGTAAGTGTTAGGCTTAAGTTTATGGGTAGGGTAGGGTTAGTGTTAGGATTAGGGTTAGGGTTGAGTTAGGTTTAGTGTTAGGGTTATATTTAGGGTTAGGGTTAGGGTTAGATTTACGTTTAGGGTTAGGGTTGGGGTTCAGATTTGGGTTAGGGTTAGGCTTTTGGTTAGGTTTAAATTTAGGGTTAATTTAGGGTTGGTTTCGGTGGGTTAGGGTTAGGGTTATTGTTAGGTTTAGGCTTAGCCTTAGGGTTTGGATTAGATTTAGGGTTAGGTTTAGTGTCAGGGTTGTGTTACAGTTAGGGTTAGGGTTAGGGTTAGATTTAGGCCTATGGTAGGGTAAGTGTAGCGTTACGGTCAGTGTACTCTTATCGTTAGGGTTATGGTTATGGTTAGGGTTAGGGTTCGTGTTGGGTTAAGTTTAGGGTTAGGGTTAGGGTTGGGTTAGGGTTGCTGTTGGGGTTGTGGTTCACGTTGGGGTTGGGGTTGGGTTTGTGTTTAAGGTTAAGGTTAGGTTTAGGGATAGGATTAGGGTAGGTTAGGGTTAGGGATATGGTTAGGGTTGGGTTAGTGTTAGGGATAGGGATAGGTTTAGGGTTGGGTTAGGGTAGGGTTAGTGTTAGTGTTAGGGTTAGGTGTTGGGTTTAGAGTTAGGTTTAGGGTTGGGTTAGGGTCAGGCTTAGGGTTAGGGTTAAGTTTAGTGTTGGTTTGTGTTCGTTAGGGATAGGGTTAGGGTTAGTGTTACGGTTAGGTTTAGATTAGGGTTCGGGTTAGGCTTAGGGTTAGGGTTAGGGTTGTGATTAGTGTTAAGGTTGGTTTGGGTTAGGGTTAGGGTTAAGTTAATGGTCATCATTAGGTTTAGGTGTTAGGGTTAGGGTTAGTGTTTGGGTTAGGGTTAGGTATAGGGTTGGGTTCGGTTTCGGGTTAGGGTTAGGTTTAGTGTTGCGTTAGGTTTAGAATTAAGGTTGGGTTAGGGTTAGGGTTAGGGTTAGTGTTAAGGTTAGGGTTAACGTTTGTGTTAGGGTTACATTAGTGTGAGGCTTAGAGTTAGGGTTTGGGTTACGTTATTGTTGGATTACGTGTAAGTTTAGAGTTAGTGTTACGTTTATGGTTAGGGTTAGTTTAAAGTTAGGGTTAGAGTTGGGTTACGCTTTGGGTGGGGGTAAGGGTTAGGGTTAGTGTTAGGGCTAGGGTTAGGGTTAGGCTTAGGGTTTGAGGGTTAGTGTTAGTGTTGGAGGTTTAGGGTAAAATTTAGGGTTAGGGCTCAGGTTAGGTGTAGCGTTCGGTTTAGGGTTAGGGTTAGGTTAGGTTTAGGTTTAGGGTTAGGGCTAGGGTTAGGATTAGTGTTGGGTTAGAGTTAGGGTTAGGGTTAGCCTTGGGGTTAGTGTTAGGGTGAGGGTGAGGGTTAGGTTAGGGTTAGGATTGGGTTAGGGTTAGGGTAACAATTAGGGTTAGTGTTAGGGTGAGAATCAGGGTCAGGTTGAGGGTTATGGTTAGGGTTAGGGTTAGAGTTAGGGTTAGGATTAGGTTTTAGGGTTAGGGTTCGAGTTACGGTTAGGGTTGTGTTAGCATTAGGGTTAGGGTCAGGGTTAGCGTTAGGCTTTGGGCTAGGGTTAGGATTAGAGATAGGATTAGGTTTAGTGTTAGTGTTAGGTTTAGGGTTTGGTTAGGATTTATTGTTTGGGTTAGGGTTAGGGTTAGTTTTGGGTTAGGGTCAGTGTTAGCGTTAGGGTTAGCGTTGGTTTGGGGTTAGGGTTAGCGTTAGGGTTAGCATTAGGGGTTAGGTTTAGGTTTAGAGTTAGTGTTGGTTTAGGGTTAGCCTTAGGGTTAGGGTTAGGTTTAGTGATGGTTAGGGTTGGTTAAGGTTAGGGTTAGGGTTAGGGTTAGGGTTAGGGTTAGGGTTAGAGTTAGTGTTAGGGTTAGGGTTTCATTAGGGTTAGGGTTAGGGTTAGGGTTAGGGTTAGGTTAGGGTTACAGTTAGGTTTAGTGTTAGGGTTAGATTTACGTTTAGGGTTAGGGTTGGGTTACAGGTTAGGGTTAGGCTTTTGGTTAGGTTTAAGTTTAGGGTTAATTTATGGTTGGTTTCGATTCGTTAGGGTTAGGGTTAGGCTTAGGCTTAGGCCTAGGTTTCAGGTTAGGTTTAGTTTTAGGGTTAGATTTAGTGTCAGGGTTGTGTTACAGTTAGGGTTAGGGTTAGGACTAGGTTTAGGCTTATGGTAGGGTAAGGGTAGCGTTAGGGTTAGGGTACTATTATTGTTAGGGTTATGGTTATGGTTAGGTTTAGGGTTCGTGTTGCGTTAGGTTTAGGGTTAGGGTTAGGTTTAGATTAGGGTTAGGGTTAGGGATAGGTTTAGGGTTGGGTTAGTGTTAGGGTTAGGGATAGGTTTAGGGTTGGGTTAGGGTAGGGTTTGCGGGTGTTTTGGTTTGTGGTTGGCTTTGGGGTTTGGGTTAGGGTAAGTGCTAGGGTTAGGGTTAGGGTTAGGGTTAGGGTTAGGTTTGGTTAGGGTTGGTTAGGCTTAGTGTTAGGGTTAGGGTTAGCATTAGGCTTAGGGTTAGGGTTAGGCTTAGGGTTAGGGTTATCGTTTGTTTTATTGTTAGGGTTAGGGTTGGTTTAGGGTAAGGGTTATGGTTAGGATTCGGGTTAGATTTAGGGTTAGAATTAGGGGTTACTGTTAGGGTTAGGGTTAGGGTTAGGGTTTGGGTAGGGTTAGGGTTAGGGTCAGGGTTAGCGTTAGGCTTAGGGCTAGGGTTAGGATTAGAGATAGGATTAGGTTTAGTGTTAGTGTTAGGGTTAGGGTTTTAGGGTCAGTGTTAGGGTTAGGGTTAGCGTTGGTTTAGGGTTAGCGTTAGGGTTAGGGTTAGGGGTTAGGTTTAGGGTTAGGGTTAGTGTTGGTTTAGGGTTAGCCTTAGGGTTAGGGTTAGGTTTAGTGATGGTTAGGGTTGGTTAATGTTAGGGTTAAGGTAAGGGTTACAGTTACATTTAGGTTTAGGTTAGGGTTAGGGTTAGTTTGAGGGTTAGGGTTAGGTTTAGGTTTAGGGTAAGGGCTTGGATTAGGGTAGGATTAGAGTTAAGTTTGGGTTGGGTTAGGTTTAGGGTTAAGTTTATGGTTAGCATTAGGTTTAGTTGTTAATGTTAATGTTAGGGTTTGGGTTAGGGTTAGGTATAGGGTTGCGTTAGGTTTAAGGATAGGGTTAGGCTTAGCATAAGGGTTAGGGTTAGGTTTAGGGTTAGAGTTAAGGTGAGGGTTTAGGTTTGGGTTTAGGGTTAGGGTTAGTGTTAGGGTTAGGTTTAGGTGTTAGGTTTAGAGTTAGTTTTAGGGTTGGGTTAGGGTTAGGCTTAGGGTTAAATTTAGGTTTAGTGTTGGTTATGGTTCGTTAGGGATAGGGTTAGGGTTAGCCTTAGGGTTAGGTATAGTGTTGGGTTCGGTTTCGGATTAGGTTTAGGTTTAGGTTTGGGTTAGGTTTAGAATTAAGGTTGAGTTAGGGTTAGGGTAAGGGTTAGCGTTAAGGTTAGGGTTAACGTTTGGGTTAGGGTTAGATTAGGGTTAGGCTTAGAGTTAGCGTTATGGTTACGTTTAGTGTTGGATTAGGTGTAAGTTTAGAGTTAGTGTCATGGTTATGGTTAGGGTTTGTTTAAGGTTAGGGTTAGAGTTGGGGTTAGGTTTTGGGTGGGGGAAAGGGTTAGGGTGTGAGTTCGGGCTAGGGTTAGGTTTAGGCTTAGGGTTTGAGGGTTAGGGTTAGTGTTGGAGTTTTAGTGTAAAATTTAGGGTTAGGTCTCAGGTTAGGTGTAGCTTTCGGTTTAGGGTTAGGCTTAGGTTAGGTTTAGGTTTAGGGTTAGGGCTAGGGTTAGGATTAGTGTTGGGTTAGAGTTAGGGTTAGGGTTAGCCTTGGGGTTAGTATTAGGGTGAGGGTGAGGGTTAGGTTAGGGTTAGGATTGGGTTAGAGTTAGGGTGAGAATTAGGGTCAGGTTCAGGGTTAGGGCTTGCGTTAGAGTTAGGTTTAGGTTTAGGTTTAGGGTTAGGGTTGTGTTAGGGTTAGGTTTAGATTTAGGGTTAGGGTTAGGTTTCGGGTTCGGGCTAGGATTAATATTATTGGGTTATGATTATGGTTAGGTTTAGGGTTACGTTTGGCTTAGGATTAGGTTTAGGGTTAGGGTTGTGTTAGTTTTAGGGATAGGGTTAGTGTTAGGGTTGGGTTAGGGTTAGGGTTAGGGTTAGGGTTAGTGTTAGAGTTATTGGGTTATGGTTAGAGTTATGGTTACGTTTATGGTTGGGTTTGGGTTAGGGTTAGGGTGAGGGTTAGGGTTATGTTTTGGGTTAGGTTTGGGTTAGGGTTAGTATTAGGGTTCGGTTTGGGTTAGTTTTAGGGTTACGGCGAGGGTTAGGGTTTCGTTTGGGTTAAGTTTTGGGTTAGGTTAGGGTTAGGGTTAGGGTTAAGGTTAGGGGTAGGGTGAAAGTTAGTGTTAGGATTAGGGTTTCATTAGTGTTAGTGTTATGGTTCGGGTTATGGTTAGGGTTTGGTTTGGGTTTAGGGTTGTGGTTGTGGTTGGCAATAGGTTTACGGCAAGGTTTAGGGATAGGGTTAGGGTTAGGGTTGGTTTAGGGTTAGTGTTAGGGTTACAGTTAGGGTTAGATTTACGTTTAGGGTTAGGGTTGGGTTTCAGGTTAGTGTTAGGGTTAGGCTTTTGGTTAGGTTTAAGTTTAGGGTTAATTTAGTGTTGGTTAGGGTTAGGCTTAGGCTTAGGCTTAGGCTTAGGTTTAGGGTTAGGGTTAGACTTAAAGTTAGGCTTAGTTTCATGGTTGTGTTATGGTTAGGGTTAGGGTTAGGGTTAGGTTTAGGCCTATGGTAGGGTAAGGGTAGTGTTAGGGTTAGAGTACTCTTATCGTTAGGGTTATGGTTATGTTTAGGGTTAGGGTTCGTGTTGGATTATATTTAGGGTTAGGGTTAGGGTTGGGTTACGGTTGCTGTTGGGGTTTTGGTTCAAGTTCGGGTTGGGGTTGTGTTTGGGTTTTAGGTTAGGGCTAGGTTAAGGGTTAGGTTTAAGGTTAGGGTTAGGGTTAGGGTTAGGGTTAGTGTTTGTTTTAGGGTTAGCTTTAGGGTTAGGGTTACGTTTAGTTTTGGGTTAACGTTGGGTTAGTATTAGGGTTAGTTTTAAGTTTAGGGTTAGGGTTAGGGTTAGGGTTAGGGTTAGGTTATGCTTTGGGTTATTATTAGGGTTAGTTTTAGGGTTGGGTTAGGGTTGTTTAGGGTTAGGGTTAGGATTAATCTTAGGGTTAGGGTTAAGGTTAGGGTTGTTTTAGGTTGGTTTCGGTTATGGTTAGGGTTAGGTTTCGTGTTGGATTAGGTTTAGGGTTAGTGTTAGGATTATGCTTAACTTTAGCTTAAGGGATAGTGTTAGGGCTATGGTTGTGTTAGGGTTAGGGTTATGGTTAGGGTTAGGGTTAGGTTTAGTGTTGGTTTAGGTTTAGGGTTAGGGTCAGGGTTAGGGTTTAGGGCTAGAATTAGGGTTAAGTTTAAGTTTAGGATATATGTTGTTTTAACGTTAGGGTTAGGATTAGGTTTAGGTTTAGGTTTGGGTTGGTTTAGGTTTACGTTTAGGGTTAGTGTTATATTGTTAGGTTCAGGGTTAGGGTTAGGATTAGCGTTAGGTTGAGGGTTAGGGTTAGGATTAGGGTTATGGTTAGGGTTAGGGTTACGTTTAGTGTTTGGTTAGGTGTACGGTTAGGCTTAGGGTTATGTTCAGGGTAAATGTTTGGTTTAGGTTAGACTTAGGGTTAGGGTTAATTTTAGGGTTGGGTTGGGTAAGGTTTACGGTTAGAGTTAGTGTTATGGTTTGTGTTAGCGTCAGGGTTAGGGTTAGCGTTAGGCTTAGTGTTAGGTTTAGGGTTAGGTTTAGGGTTAGGGTTAGGTTAAGGTTAGGGTTAGGGTTACGTTTAGTGTTGGGTTAGATTTAAGGTTAGGTTTAGAGTTAGGATTACAGTTAAAGTTAGGGTTAGGGTTACGTTTAGTGTTGGGTTAGGTGTAGGTTTAGGGTTAGTGTTACGTTTAGGGTTAGGTTTAGTTTAGGGTAGGGGTTAGAGTTGGCATTGGGGTTAGGGTGTGGGTAAGGGTTACAGTTAGGGTTAGTGTTAGGGTGAGGGTTAGGGTAAATGTTGGGTTAAGGTTAGGGTTACGGTTAGGGTTAGGGTTAGGGTTAGGGTTAGGGTTAGGTTTTGGGGTAGGTTTAGAGTTGGGTTAGGGTTAGGGTTAGGGTTGGGTTAGGTTTAGGGTTAGGTTTATGGTTGGGTTAGGGTTGGTGTTGGGGTTGTGGTTCCGGTTGGGGTTGGGTTCAGTTTGGATTAGAGGTTAGGGCTAGGTTAAGGGTTAGGGTTAGGTTTAGGTTTACAGTTAGGTTTAGAGTTAGGTTTAGGGTTAGGTTTAGGTTTAGTGTTAGGGTTAGGGTTAGGATTAGGGGTAGTGTTTGGGTTAGGCTTAGCTTATGGTTAGGGTTAGGTTTAGTTTTCAGTTACGTTTAGGTTTAGGGTTAAGGTTGGGTTAGGATTAGGTTTAGGGTTAGGTTTAAGGTTAGGGTTAGAGTTAGGGTTTGGGTTAGGTTAGGTTTATGGTTTGGGTTAGAATTAGGGTTAGGTTTAGTGTTGGGTTAGGGTTAAGCTTTGGGTTAGTGTTAGGGATAGCGTTCGTTTGCGTTAGGTTTAGGGTTAGGATTAGTGTTGGGTAGGTTTAGGGTTAGTGTTAGGGTTATGCTAAACGTTAGGTTTAGGGATAGTGTTAGGGCTATTGTTGTGTTAGGGTTAGGATTAGCTTAGGGTTAGGTTTAGGTTTACGGTTGGGTTGGAATAGGTATACGGATAGGGTTAGGGTTATGGTTAGTGTTATGGTAAGGGATAGGGTTAGGGTTAGGGTTATTGTTAGGTTTAGGGTTAAGGTTAGGGTTAGGGTCAGGGTTTAGATCTTGAGTTAGGGTTAGGGTTAAATTTAGGGTAAATGTTGGGTTAAGGTTATGGTTAAGGTTAGGTTTAGGGTTGGCTTAGGGTGGTGTTGTGTTAGGGATACGGTTAGGGTTTGTGTTAAGGTGAGTGTTAGGGTAAGGGTTAGGGTTATTGTTAGGTTTAGGTTTAGGGTTAGGGTTAGGGTTAGGATAACGGTTAAAGTTGCTTCAAGTTTGGGGATGCGGTTAAGGTTGTGGTTGTGGTTGGTGTTGGCGTTAGTTTTAGAACAAGGGTTAGGGATAGGTTTAGGGTTAGGGTTTGGTTTAGATTTGGTTAGGTTTGTTTAGGGTAAGTGTTAGGGTTAGCTTTACAGTTCGGCTTAGGGTTAGTGTTCGGGTTAGGGTTACGGTTGGGTTAGAGTTAGTGTTAGTGTCACAGTTAGGGTTAGGTTTAGCGTTAGGGTTGGGTTTGGTTTAGGGTTTGGTTAAGGATGGTTTAGGGTTAGGATTTGGTTTCAAGTTAGTGTTAGGGATAGGCTTTTGGTTAGGTTTAGGGTTAGGGTTAATTTAGGGTTGGTTTGGGTTGGTCACGGATAGGGTTAGGGTTAGGTTTAGTGTTGATTAGGGTTCGTTAGGGATAGGGTTATGGTTAGGCTTACAGTAAGGTTTAGATTAGGGTTCAGGTTAGGCTTAGGGTTAGGGTTACGGTTGGGATTAGAGTTAATGTTGGTTCGGGTTATGGTTAGGGTTAGGTTTATGGTCATCATTATGTTTAGGTGTTAGGGTTAGGGTTAGTGTTTGGGTTAGGGTTAGGGTTAGGGTTGGGTTCGGTTTCGGGTTAGGGTTAGGTTTAGGGTTGGGTTAGGTTTAGAATTAAGGTTGGGTTAGGGTTCGGGTTAGGGTTAGCGTTAAGGTTAGGGTTAACGTTTGGGTTGGGGTTAGATTAGGGTTAGGCTTAGCGTTAGGGTTAGGGTTACGTTTAATTTTGGATTAGGGGTAAGTTTAGAGTTAG